>NC_092238.1:28424402-28431902 GCF_036320965.1 Panulirus ornatus | reverse complement strand
GTAGGTAAACACGACATTGGTCGTCGCAGAGTTACGTCCTGACGTCATAGCGAGGCCAAACTTGCTGACGTCACGTTTGGGCGGGAGGGGCTAGTCTGGCCCGCTGACGTCATCGTTGGCGTAGGTGGCGGCGACCCCCCCCCCCCATCAACTCTCCCTCCTCCTCCTCTCCTGGTCTCCTGACGTCACAGCTGGGCTAGCCTGGCCGTTCATGACGTCATTGCTCGAGAGATTCAGTGACGTCATGACTAGACGTGTCACGTCATAGCTCTCGTAGTTTTGGCGCTTCCGTTGATGCCTGTCCCAAGGCTTGGTTGGTGTCGCCAAAAGGACTTGTCACTCAGAACGAGTGGGCAGAAGCTAGCACAACCCACACACACACACACACGCACGACGGTAATTACCAGACCTGAAAACTAGCAGTTAGTCACTTAATCGACACATCCTCTCCCTCATTGGTTCATTTGTGTTCTGACGTTCCATTCATCATTCCAATCGTTCTCTTTGTTTGATACTATTGACCCATTCCAGGGAACCTGTAGACGTGTTCATATTCACAGTTTTCTGTTTACGTTCTGTTCTTTTTCAGTGGTTCCACGCGTATGACGAGAGTTCCAAGCGTTCCATCGTTCCAGTATGACAAGAGTTCCAAGCATTCCACTGTTCCAGTAATTCAGACGAGTTCCGTTTCGTCGTTCCAGCACTCCATCGTTCCCAGTGATTCAGACCAGTTTTGTTTCGCCGTTCCAGTACTCTGAGCACGTTCCATCGTTCCAGTAATTCAGACGAGTTCTGTTTCATCGTTCCAATACTCTGTGATCGTGTTCCGTCGTTCCAGTAATTCAGACGAGTTCTGTTTCATCGTTCCAGTACTCTGAGCACGTTCCATCGTTCCAGTAGTTCAGACGAGTTCCATTTCATCGTTCCAGTACTCTGAGCACGTTCCATCGTTCCCAGTAGTTCAGACGAGTTCTGTTTCATCGTTCCAGTACTCTGAGCACGTTCCATCGTTCCAGTAATTCAGACGAGTTCTGTTTCATCGTTCCAATACTCTGTGATCGTGTTCCGTCGTTCCAGTAATTCAGACGAGTTCTGTTTCATCGTTCCAGTACTCTGAGCACGTTCCATCGTTCCCAGTAATTCAGACGAGTTCTGTTTCATCGTTCCAGTACTCTGTGATCGTGTTCCGTCGTTCCAGTAATTCAGACGAGTTCTGTTTCATCGTTCCAATACTCTGTGATCGTGTTCCGTCGTTCCAGTAATTCAGACGAGTTCTGTTTCATCGTTCCAGTACTCTGAGCATGTTCCGTCGTTCCAGTGAGCTAAACACGGGGATATGAATTCACATTTTCTTTGAGACTGGCGCGTATCAAGCATTTTGATATGATGATATTTCTGTTTTCTCCACGTAGGGAGAGATCACCTGGGGTCAGTGTATTCCCACGGGCAAAATTTAAGTTATATTTAATTACTTCTATGCGCTTCAGCATCAATGTCTTTAGATTACATTCTTCTGTATAGATTACATTCTTCTGTATAGATTACGTTCCTCTACATCATTGTCGTATCTTGTTTTAATTTCACTGATAAAAGAGAAAAATATATTAAGGACACGTTTAGGATATACGTCACGGTGTATACGTCATGTATACTTCATGGTATACGTCACGGTGTATACGTCATGGTATACTTCAAGGTATACGTCACGGTGTATACGTCATAGTGTACTTTATGATGTACGTTGCGGTGTATACGTCATGGTTTACTTCATGGTGTACGTCACGGTGTATACGTCATTATTTACTTCATGGTGTACGTCACGGTGTATACGTCATGGTTTACTTCATGGTATACGTCACGGTGTATACGTCATGGTTTACTTCATGGTGTACGTCACGGTGTATACGTCATGGTTTACTTCATGGTGTACGTCACGGTGTATACGTCATGGTTTACTTCATTGTATACGTCACGGTGTATACGTCATGGTTTACTTCATGGTGTACGTCACATCGCCAGCCTTAATTTTCATCGCAAAAGCAAGTTATTATCCCGTTTTCTTATTTCATTGTACTACAGGACCTGTTTTCTGTTCACTTTCGCGCTATGTATATGTATGTATATATATATATATATATATATATATATATATATATATATATATATATATATATATATATTCTAAAGTTGAAAGCTACTCCTTTGAAGTCCATTGTACCAACCCGTTTCGTCAGTTCCCGCGTCCTTATCAAAATCAAACGGAACTTAGTTTGATGAGTTCACTAATGAGTTCCCGCTTCCCTTAGGGGAGTTGAGGGTCACTTCGGAATAATATTCGCCACTCAGGGCTGAGTCAGAAATAGATCCTAGTCCCCCCCAGCCTCCCCTTCCTAGCAACCGCTATGGTCTATTATACTGCTGGGGGCGGTTAGAAGGGTTAGAAATGTTAACTGTTTGGAATCAGCTGGTCATGGATCGTGTTTGATTATTTTTTCTTATGAGTAATATGAGGTCTGTTGAATTGTGTATATATATTTTTTCTATGATAAATCATTTATCCCTCATGTGAGTTCCAATATTGTGGTGCTGTATTCTTGTATAAGTCTCGTTGATCATTATATATATATATATATATATATATATATATATATATATATATATATATATATATATATATATATATATATATTCCTATGAGTCCACGGGGAAAATGAAATACGAAAAGTTCCCGAGTGCACTTTCGTGTAATCATCACATCATCAGGGGAGACACAAGAGAGGAGTATAACAGTCAGTTGATATACATCTAAGAGACGGAGCTAGGACGCCATTTGGTAAACATGTGATTGTCCAAATGGCGTCCTAGCTTCGTCTCTTAGATGTATATCAACTGACTGTTATATTCCTCTCTTGTGTCTCCCCTGATGATGTGATTATTACACGAAAGTGCACTTGGGAACTTTTCGTGTTTCATTTTCCCCGTGGACTCATAGGAATATCTTGATCAAGCGCAAAATTGTGATCCTTTTCATTATATATATATATATATATATATATATATATATATATATATATATATATATATATATATATATATAATGAAAATGAAGTGTGGTCCAATAATTGTATTTCCATCAGTTGTAATTTTGCCCAGGGCAATAATATCCCAGAAATATCCCACTGGTGGTTTTTTTATTATTTATTTAGACGTTTATACATTTAATAATAATCATTATTATTATCGTTTGGTTTGGCGATGTTGCCTCGTATCAACAATCCACTGAAACCAATACGTTTTCAGTTTTATGTAAGAGTTGGCTGGCGAGTTAATGGAGATCCCTTGATTAATTCAGCTTGGCATCCGCTGTAAATGGTTTCTCACAGAACGTTGGTGGCTTGTTCATGAAAGGAAAGGATTTTGATTTTTTATTTCCTGACACGCATTTGAGCGTAAAATTTGCTCTTCAGAATCAGTCATGAATTAGAATAGAGTCTGGACGAGTCTATTGGATGGATCTCAACTTCCCGTTTTCCTCTTTGATAAATAGATAAAAAAAAAAACGGATGACCCGTTTTCCTCTTTAATAAGTTAAGAGAAAACGGAAGACTGACCCTCGATTCGTGAACAGTGTTGTCTCACTTGGAGTCATGGAAAGAGTAGTTACTGTATGTGTGTGTGTGTGTGTGTGTGTGTGTGTGTGTCAAGTAGTAAGCTGAGAGACACGAGTTTCTGTTCAAACACAACGGGGAAGAAGGGGCCAGAGGCATTGTAACATTTGCCTGCCTCGGAAGAGAGAAGAGTGAGGGGTGATCTGATCTCAACCCTTCTTAAAGTTTGGACCACAGGTGAGCTGTGTTCCCAGGGATGAAGGAAGGCGAGGCATTCCATATACAGTACACGGGTGATGACTGAATGGAATTACTGAGGATAGTGGTTAATGCTAACAACAGATATGAATTTTGAGTTATATATATATATATATATATATATATATATATATATATATATATATATATATATATATATATATATATATATATTTATATATATTCCTATGAGTCCACGAGGAAAATGAAACACGATAAGTTCCCAAGTGCACTTTCGTGTAATAATCACATCATCACGGGAGACACAAGAGAGAAATATAACAGTCATTTGATATATGACGAAGAGACGTAGCTAGGACGCCATTTGGTAAACATGGGCACTTGGGAACTTATCGTGTTTTATTTTTTCCGTGGACGCATAGGAATATACTTGATTGCGCGCAAAATTCTGATCCTTTCCAATATATATTGTAGAACTACCCCCCTCCCCCCCTCTTCCCGTGCAGAACATATAGGTGATGACAAATGGATGATAACACACACACGCACACACACACACACACACACACACACACACACACAGACACACAAGTAGAGAACTCCCTCCTCGTTCTCTATGAATCGTTGATTACAAGTAGGTTACAGGTAACGTGGAGAGAGAGAGAGAGAGAGAGAGAGAGAGAGAGAGAGAGAGAGAGAGAGAGAGAGCCTATAACTCATATTGTTAAACTACAGTTCGGAAGGGGAAGGGGAAGGTGTGGGGGGGGAGGGATGCTCATCATCCTTTTAAAGAAATCCAATTTTACAGAACTTTGGGAACCCAGCCATTAGGTCTCTCTCTCTCTCCCTCTCTCTCTCTCTCTCTCTCTCTCTCTCTCTCTCTCTCTCTCTCTCTCTCTCTCTCTCTCTCTCTCTCTCTCCTCCGGCTTCGTTTCGCAGTTCAGTTACCAATTTTTAAGGTGGGAATATGTTTTCTGGAGGTGAATCCTGACACACACACACACACACACACACACACACACACACACACACACACACACACACACACACATATATATATAGTCTAACGAAGTAATATATTTTTTTTTTGTTACCTTCCCCCTCCCATATTTGTTCTCCGTTTTCTGCGTTGGCGAGGTAGCGCCAGGATTAGACGCACTGAGCCTCACGGGAATACTTCTCACTTGGCTCCCTCCTTCGTTCGTGCTTGTGGTAATTTGTAATACAGGAGGAGAGTATGTCCACCCTCACACTCCCCACTACCCGCTATTCTTAAGACGACCTCTACGACACTTAAGAGATACGTAGATTGTATTCTTTCTCTTCATTTAACAGGAATAAAGATAATAATGATAATGATAATAATAATAATGATAATAATAATAATAGTAATGATAATAATAATAATGATAATGATAATAATAATAATGATAATAATAACGATGATAATAGTAATGATAATAATAATAATGATAACGGTAATAATGATAATAATGATGATAATAATAATAATGATAATAATATTAATAATGATAATAATAATAATAATAATAATAATAATAATAATGATAGTAATGATTATTGTTATTATTATCATCATCATCATTATAATTAACGATTTATTGAACTGGGCTAATTGCAGCCCAAGGCTAGTCAGGCAGTATGATGATATAATTAGTGGTTTACCGAACTAATTATAGAGCCAGAGGCTGGTGCTACGACCAGTCATCAAAGCTAAGGACTTCCTGGTAAATACAGTAATGTATCTTTCAAGCCAAATTTTAATATTAGAAATATCATAAAAAAAAAAAAGGAATCTTTGATTACGAAAGAAATCCTGCAGACAAAGCCAGACTTGGGTAAAGCCAGCCACACTGGTCAACCCCAAAAATTCATACCATGTGAACCTGAATATCACATCTTTTTAAGTGGAAAAATCCTTCCCCCCCTACTGGCAAAAGCGAAAACCCCGTACCAACACATCGTTTTTTGCCACTGATGGTAAAAGAATCCTTGGCAGCTGAGGGATTGATCATAAGAACTGAAGTGAAGATGAAGAGAATATTGTGAAAATGAAGTCACGTAAATTGATCATGTGCCAAGTGGGAATACCTGATGCGAGTACAAGCTATGATACTCACGTAACTTACCATCACTGTAGCTCAATATTGAAACCAAGGCGGAGTTTATTTCTTCTTAGCTTCGCATTTCAAAGGAGGCAAAGTACTTTTAGTTTCTAATAGAGTAGATTATATATATATATATATATATATATATATATATATATATATATATATATATATATATATATATATATATGTATTGGAAAGGATCACAATTTTGCGCGTGATCAAGATATTCCTATGAGTCCACGGGGAAAATGAAACACGAAAAGTTCCCAAGTGCACTTTCGTGTAATAATCACATCATCAGGGGAGACACAAGAGAGAAATATAACAGTCATTTGATACACATCGAAGAGACGAAGCTAGGACGAAAGTGCACTTGGGAACTTTTCGTGTTTCATTTTCCCCGTGGACTCATAGGAATATATAATATATATATATATATATATATATATATATATATATATATATATATATATATATATATATATACACACCATGATATGAAATATGGTGATATTGAGGAGGGAACGGAGGAGGCGTTACGAGTGTGTGGGACATCAATATGAACACCTTCGACGAAGACGTTTATCCTGAAGAGGACGTTAGGTTGACGGGGGCACCACCACCAGGCAGACGTAGGAACGGATGAGATCAGAAGCCTTGAGATCACTCAGAAGGTGTTCGGGGACCAGCACCTGACGCCTGGACCTCCTTCGGTCGGGAAATCAGAAGTTCTGGAGCCACTCAGAAGCCTTAGGTGATCAGGGCGACGACAACACCATCCCAGGACCCCTGGGGGGAAATCAGAGACGGTGGAGCCACTCAGACGCTGGGGGTGTGGGTGGGTGTCCAGCACCATACCCTACAAGAACTGGTGGGGGGGAAGGGGGGAATCAGAGTTTGGGGGGGAGGGAAAGCCACTCAGACCACAGGTGGTTGAGCCGCTCAGGATGCAGGGTTGGGCCATCATCATCGCCACCAACACCCAAGGGAGATGATGGATCATGACGTGCGAGTCTTTCTCGTTGGTCACCATTCTCCCGCTTTCCTCCCTCAGCTCCCCCACCTCCTCCTCCTCCTCTCTCTCTCTCTCTCTCTCTCTCTCTCTCTCTCTCTCTCTCTCTCTCTCTCTCTCTCTCTCCGGGCGAGATTGGACTTCCTGCTTATCGAGCTGAGTCATAGAAACACCGGTTTTGGTGGGCAATGAATATAATTACGTCAGGTGGATGTGGGGGGAGGGAGGGGAAAGACATTGATAGGTCAGGTCAGGTTAGGTCAGGTCAGGTCAGGTCAGGGAGACACAGTTAGTTACCTGGGCCAATAGTGATGGTTGTCTCCTGTGGTTCGAGAATGGAGTTTAGGAAATAGGATGGAATTAACCCCGGGTGTTTTTCTGTTGTCGTGTTGGAATCTCGAGAATGAGTTCTAAGCCAAAGTGGTCAATAATTTTTATTGTTTCTAAACTTTTTTTTTTTTTTTAGTGATGTTTTTGATTCTCTGATTCCCGAGTGTTCCTTCATCTGTCAGTCTTGGCTGATGTATTA
>NC_092238.1:28371902-28419402 GCF_036320965.1 Panulirus ornatus | reverse complement strand
GAAAAGATCAAATTGACTTTCGTTATGAGATCTGTGGTCGACTCTGGTATGTGGGTTGGCGTAGCTTGCCCGCAAGGTATTGTAGAAGCTGAATGTAGGAAGTGGTCGGTGGTTTGCTGGTTCACTTGTGCAGTCACTTCGAATGCATTTTCTTAAAGGTAATATGTGTATGTATGTGTGTGTATATGTATATACATGTATGTATGTATGTATGTATGTATGTATGTATGTATGTGCACCACGAGGAGTGGTTGATCCATACAAATACTGGGAGTTGAGGACCTCATGTGTTTCATCCTTGATGATCCGGTACGCATCATGAACCACCTCACTCGTGTTCGAGACGGACACCCTCCTTTCCCCACCACGAACCCAATCTGCCAAAAGTGGGTTTGCCCCACCGACTCCGAGGCTTCGAACTATAGGTCTGATGAACCGTTTGATCCCCCTCCAGACGTTTCTTAACTGATCTCGCTCTTTTAATCGAGTCTTCACTCTAACCCTTTTTATGTATAAGTCGAGGCCTGGCCTGGATGAGGTCTGTAGTGCGTGACAAAATGACCCTTTACCAAATTATCTATCTATCTATCTATCTATCTATATATATATATATATATATATATATATATGTGTGTGTGTGTGTGTGTGTGTGTGTGGGTGTGTGTGTGTGTTCAATACTGAATGTAAAATACTGGAACTCTATTCATGATCTTTCATATATTCAGACATTTTACATATTTTGATGTTCTACATATTTATAGATATTTTACGCAGAGCGACAACTTGGCTCTTGTGTTTTACAGTAAAACGACAACATGATGAGCGACGGGTGATGTATCATTTCATATTCATTTATTGAATACCCTTATTGCCTTTGGGAGTAAATCGGTCGAATCAATTTACGATAATGTTTTAAAAGTGATTTTTTTCAGGTAGCGAGCTTCGGGTAGGAAAAGATATAGCCTATTATCTTTTGCGAAGAGCGTCATCATTTACGCAGAGGGATGTTTACCGTTTTTCGCGCGCGCGCACACACACACACACACACACACACACACACACACGAGTCTAGAACTCCTTGCTTGCACAGTGTAAACAGGTAAGTATTCTTAGTCTGTCTATCTGTCAGTCTGTGTGTCTGTCTGTTTGTAGAAGCTAATCAACCTGTTAGTTAGTTAGCTAGTTAGTTAGTTAATTAGTTACTTAGCTAGTTAGCTAGTTTGTTAGTTAGCAAGTTATCTAGTTAGTTAGTTAGTTAGCTAGTTAGCAAATTACCTAGTTAGGTACTTTGTTAGCTAGTTAGTTAGTTGGCAAGTTATCTAGTTAGTTAGTTAGTTAGTTAGTTAGCAAGTTACTTAGCAAGTTACTTAGTTAGCTAGTTAGTTAATCAGTTAGCTAGTTAGCTAGCTAGTTAGTTGGCAAGTTATCTAGTTAGTTAGTTAGCTAGTTAGTTAGCAAGTTACCTAGTTAGCTACTTAGTTAGCTAGTTAATTAGTAGTTAGTTAGTGAGCTAGTTATTAGTGAGCTAGTTAGTTATTCCCTCGCAGATAACACAGAGTAAACACGACTGGTGGGTGTGACGCTTTGACGGGCCTTAGCCATAACTGAGACAAAGAATTTGAAGGTGATAGTAAAGGAGGAGGATCCTCTTACACCACACTGTTAGATCATAACAGTGGAATCCATACGAAAAGTAGACTAGACAGAAAAAAAGACAGAGCAATAAATAGAATCAGAATAGACTACACATGAAAATAGAACAGAGATAGAATGAAATAGATGTAGTATCCACATTCAAGAATCGGAATAGAAGATAACAGAAAATAGAAAATAGATGAAATCCACCTGAAAAATACCATAGAAAGAGAATGAAATAGAAAACGTTAGAAATAGACGCCACACATGGAGGGAATATCAGAAAAAGGGTAACAGACAACCGTAGAAAACGGAATCCACACTTTGTGTGCCCCCTTGATGAGGACGCCTGAAGTCTGGACCCATTTTGACCAGGTTACGTGACATGTTGAGATCCAGTTCTCTCAAGCGAAGGATCGCCAGGGTGGGGGTGTTTTTAGCGTCCGCCAATCCATTGAAAAGCCGATGGATCCAGCCGAAGAAGGCTACACGTACCGCCCGTGGTGGTACGTGGGAGAGGTCCAGATATGGTACGTTGGTGGGATGGGGTGGGAGAGAGAGAGAGAGAGAGAGAGAGAGAGAGAGAGAGAGAGAGAGAGAGAGAGAGAGAGAGAGAGAGAACCAGGTTTGGCGGTAAGCAATATGGGAAAAGGCTCTGGGACAACTGGGACCCGTTCGGGGACACCTGGGACCCCGTTCGGGGACACCTGGGACCCGTTCGGGGACACCTGACTCCCGTTCGGGGACACCTGGGACCCGTTCGGGAACAACTGGGACCCCGTTGTAGATGCGTCTTGCGTGGAGCCGCGCACGGCAGCGTCGTGGGTTTGAACGCTGCCACGCGTTCAGCAACGCAGGAGGTTTTAAAGGACGCTGTAAGGTTCACCGTCGCTGCCAGACTCAACGCTGGCTGAGGCTCAGAAACACACTCAAGAGCGTCGTCGTTTCCAACGCACCCTCGTCTTGCCTTCCTCCCTCCTCCTCCTGCTCCTCCTCCTCCTCCTCCTCCTCCTCCTCCTCCCAAGAGACAGTGATGAAAATTCATGTCTTCACGCTCTCCTCCCCAGACAGCAGAACGGCGGGAATATATCAACGTACAAGAACATGCACAAAGACGACCCCTCTCCACCGCCACCTCTCTCTCTCTCTCTCTCTCTCTCTCTCTCTCTCTCTCTCTCTCTCTCTCTCTCTCTGAAACACCAGATACCCACACCTCTCCTCCCTCCTTCCCACCTCTGCCTCACTAACCAGCCTCCATCTACATACGTCAGAGAATAGTACAAGACACTTGTTATTGGTCCTGCTGGGGGAGACGCAGCACCTCGTCGCCGGACCATCAGGTCTTCTGTGGTCTTTCCCCTCCCAGGTACGACCTCCTTACAGACGAAAATGAAAAAGTCGCAAAAAAAAAGGGGGTAAAGACTCCACTGAACGACATGCTGTCGTGGACGTGTGCGACGGGGAACGACAGAAGGCCTGTCGCTCTTGCTCGTCGTCGACCCCGGGGAAACGTCGAACAGCCTCGTTGCTGTAGCGGGTCAGGTCGAACTCCATGGGTAGAGGAATGAACGACACACTTTCAGTTTCATCCAGAATATGACTTGATTCTGCGCAGTGTTTGTGTCGTTGTATATCCAGATGTTTAACCCATAAGACGAAGTTCCACTGCGAGGGAACAGCGGTCCCCCATCCCATCTCCACCCCATCCCCTCTCCCCCGCTTCCCGGGATATCCCTGTAGGGATGGCACAATGCACTTGACTGCGAGGCCACCAATGAAGTCCCTCCTCCATTATCGACCACCGGGGTTATTGGGATGCCGGAGATGCTGTGTGTGTGTGTGTGTGTGTGTGTGTGTGTGTGGTGAGGGGAGGAGGAAGGGGAGCGGGTAGGGAGAGAAATAGAGAGAGGGGAGGGTAAGCAGTATATATACATATAGTCCCTCACACAACCCAAAGGGCCTGAGTTCGATTATACAACGCCCTCGCGTCCGAGTTCGACTCCGGGAGAGCTTGGGTTGTGAGTTCGACTCCAGGAGACCTTGAGTTCTGAGTTCGACTCCTGGAGAGCTTGAGTTCTGAGTTCGACTCCTGGAGTTTAGAGGTGCGGAGGTAGTGGCTCCATTCTGCCTGTTGCTCGCCTTACATACCGATCCTGTCACCCGGTAATATGACGTGATACGGTGTATACGTGTGTGTGGGAGTCACTCAATTACGTCGCCGTAATAGAATATTCATGTCTGGTCACAAGACGTTCACGATGTATGGTCGCTTTAGGTTATAACATTTCCTCAGACGCGACCACAGTGCTTGGTGGTCCTCACCAGCTGGTCACCTTGTGCGACGTGTAAGGGCTCGTAACATGGCCAGCCTAACTGTCGACTTTCAGACGAATAAGAGAAATGGATACTTCCCTAGACAGAAAATACTGCTTGTGGAGATGAACAGAGGTACCCATTCTTAACTCTTCTGGCTGGGGTGTCGTACCAGTCTGTCACTGGCATTACCCCATAATAATTCTACCTTTTGTGCGTGAGACTCAAATTCCGAGACTGAAATTCCACCACTAGGAAATGAATGCTGCCACCGATGTACAATGGGAATTTCCCTTTCCCCAGAAATTCGTCATGCGGAGAGCAACGCAGGCTGAGTGCTGGGAAGAAGAAGAGGGGGGGAGGGGGAAATTTACATTCTTAAGAAGATTTACCACTCCTTCGTGGCTGCATCCTTCAGTTTTTTTTTAAGTCCTCCCAAGTCTTCCCTCCTTCTTAGGTTTAAGTCTTGATATATGTTTAGATTTCCACAGCCCTTAAAGCCTCCCCTCTGAGTCGTCTTGTCCATTCAGGTTTTTCTTTCCAGACCTTCCTTAAACTTACGACTCTACACTGTTCTCTCGACCTCCTGTCTTTACCTCAGACATCTCGGCTCTCCTTGACCCTCCTACACTGTTTCCTCGACCTCCTGTCTTTACCTCAGACATCTCGGCTCTCCTTGACCCTCCTCTAGTGTGTTATCTTATTCGGTAATCTCCCTTAGAGGTCTCCACACTCCCTGATTCCACCTCTAACGTTCTTTCTAACCCCTGTCTCTCCCTGAGATGTGTCCACTCTCCCTGACTCTCCTCCTGCGTTCTCTCTTGTTCACTACTCTTCCTCGTCAGGCGTTGCCACTCACCTGACTTTCCTTGAAACTTCTCTTCATATTCCCACCAGAGACTCGGGTTAATGTTTCCCCATCATTTAAGTTTCATAGACCGGAGGCACAGTAATGGCACACAGTTTAAGCAAGTTGAAATAAGTTTAAAGACCCTGAGGTGGCGACAATTTAAGGAAGTTGGAGTAATGTCCTAAGCACATTTAAGTAAGTTGTAGTAATGTTTTAAGCACATTTAAGTAAGTTGTAGTAAGGTCTAAGACCTGGGAATGGAGAGCAGTTTTAAGTATGCTGTAGTAACGCTTAAGGCACCGAAATGGTAGACGGTTTAAGTAGTACATTTAGAAAAGTTTAGACTTGCGTCATGAGGGTGAAGGTGGAGGTAGGAGAGTTGTACGGGGGTCTTGTCCCCCAGGATGTCTCTTGCACTCCCCCACCTACAAGACCACTGCACTGCACTACCCTCCTCATTTCTCCTCCACTCTTCGCCACCACGCTCACCAACCTCCACATCTTCCCCTCCCCTCCCCGTCCCCTCCACCACCACCACCACCACCCAACAGTGTCGTCCTCCAACACTGAAAACCACACTATCCATGATCACCACCCTCCACCACCACCACCACCACCACCACTACTACTTTACATTGTTACCAACCCCATACCACCACCATTACGTCTGGAACCCTCCTACACCTCAGAGGAGCCTCGTCTTTGTGGTCCATCAGCTCAAGCATACTTGGTCCACAGTATTATCTCTACGGGTCTACCCTCCCTCACACTCCATCACCAATGACCCTCCACTTCCCCTGCCTCCATCAGTCTCCATCACCACAACGTATCATCGCCCATTTCTCCAGCTCTCCATTCCAGTCAACTCTCCTCGTCTTTCTCCGTATGTTTTATTCTCTACTGCAATCTTGTCATCTTCGTATCCATCCACCACATTCATTGGCTCCCAAATTCTGATACTTTTCTCGTTCATTCTCCAACAACGCTATTTTTTTTTTCTCTGCCCCCTTCCCCCATCCTCGTCACCCTCACTCCTCCACCACTGTCTCTCCACCTGTCTCCACCAGTGGGCGACAGACAAAGCCACCCTGGGGGCAGCCGGGCGCGGAGGCCAGCCCAGGATGGGGCAACTCTCAGTATTGGACTTGTGTCGGTACCCATGAACCAGATTCGAGCTCAGTAGGTGCGCTTTTTCGAAGCTCCGGAGCTTCGGAAAACGAATACTTCCCGCGCGCTAACGAGGAAACGTCACAGCCATTAGTCAGCTGGATGAACGTTATCAAGAGCAGCCAACTGATTGGTCGGTGAGGCTTTGTCTGGTCATCACTTGGCCATTAGCGTCGGAGGTGATTAGTCATGCAGTCGTGGACGGCTGGGCCAACGAACCATCAGGTCATGATGGGATCCATTACATGATCTGCCGACCTTCCTGATTTCCTGGGCATCAGGACGTTGCCTCCTTCTTCCGCCCATTTCCTGGGCATCAGGACGTTGCCTCCTTCTTCCGCCAATTTCCTGGGCATCAGGACGTTACCTCCTTCTTCCGCCCATTTCCTTGGCATCAGGACGTTGCCTCCTCCATCCGCCCATTTCGTCGCGGTGTAAATTCCACAACCTCTTGGATCACGCGACGGTGCGACCCTGAGCACAACGAAGCGATCCGTGAATACATTAATTTTCCTCTTGAGCAAAACGACGATTTGAACTTTGGGTGTGGTCGTGTGGTCTTCATAAGGGAGGGGTCATGCCCGCTGAGTTCAAGGTTTACAACATTGTGCGATGGGGCGTCGTACGTAAGCGCTTAAAAACGAGAGGTGAGGGGGAGAGGATTTCCAGCATCCCCCGCTCCCTCCCCTTTTAGTCGCCTTCTACGACACGCAGGGAATACTTGGGAAGTGTTCTTTCTCCCCTATCTCCTTACTCCATAAGCGTTCCGACGTGCTCCAAGTAAACCGTCTTTATGACGTTACACCCGAGTCATGCGTTCGCTATATAGAAAAAGAGAAATATATCTTTATTTTGTTGAAATTCCTGTATCCTGAGAACCCGTCTTCTCCCGTCATGCCGTGTTCATCCCCTCTTAATAACAATAGAAGGAGATGTAACGCCCGTATTTTCTACCTCTTGGTTTTTGAACAATGCGTTTCGATCGCGTTGAGAACGCCGCCCTCACGCTGAATGAAGGCCCATAAGTGGTCGACGCCTCGAGGGGCGCCCGTCGCCGTCGACGCCTTCAGGAGGGGCTGGTGAAGACAATAACGTCGAAACCGACGAAAATGGCGATACGGTTTACGTAATATCATGTCACAGTCGAATGTCTAGCAGGTCTGGGAGGCTGGTGTGTGTGTGTGTGTGTGTGTGTGTGTGTGTGGCTTTGTGTAGCTTTGTTTGTCATGGAGGAAGTGTTCTGTCCGCAGTCTACAAGAAAATAGCTGCCGGAGGAAGTTGTGGCGCTCTAACTCTTCGCTCTCTCTCTCTCTCTCTCTCTCTCTCTCTCTCTCTCTCTCTCTCTCTCTCTCTCTCTCTCTCTCTCTCTGAGCCGCTGGCGGTAACTGCACCAGAATGGGTTTTTTTTCTTTTATCATTTCGTCCGTCGTCGTCCGTTTCGCCAAGTGAAATAAGAATGTTGAACCTAGAGAGAGAGAGAGAGAGAGAGAGAGAGAGAGAGAGAGAGAGAGAGAGAGAGCTAATTCATCTATCTCTAAAGAGAAGCCAGTGGTGAGCTTCAGGTGGGTCTACCATTCATCGCAGACGAGGCCAATCGTCTTATATATTCCTTCAGAAAGAACACTTTACACCCCCCTCTCTCCGAGTCCCACCCACCCACCTCCTCCTCCTTCCCCGTCCACTCACACCCTGTGAACCTCCCTCACCTACCACCAGCCACCTCTTCCTCCTCCTCCTCCTCTCCCGTCACGAGCCTCCCACACCAAAGGCTTAAGCGGTAATACCGGATAATCCAGCTTGTGTACACTCTCGCCTCTCGGCTTTGGTATGGACACATACCACACACTCGTGCCCCACATCCACCCACTCCACCCTCCAGGCCTGGAGGGTGGAGGAGGTGTCGTCCGGGGACCAAGTGTCTCGGGACGGAGCGAGAGTGTAAACGGAGCGTGGGATGGGACACTTGGTGTCCTCAGGATACTATTAGTCCCTCGACGCCATGGACGGTCCTCCCCCTCCCAAAATCCCTCACCCTCTGCACGTCCCTCTCCTCCCCAGACGCCCTCCTTCTGCACGTCCCTCCCCTTCCCAGACCCTCACCCTATACACCTCCCCCTACTTCCTAGTGCCTAGCGACAGTGGGAGAGGGGGGAAAGCTGCAGGAGTGGATGAATGGTCTGCTTTACTCTAACACACTCTTGAGACCCTGGGTTCGAACTGGGATCCGGGCTTGAGGTCACAGAGGAGTGCTTCAGGTGTTCGGGACGGGAAACTGGGTCAGGCTGGGTTGATGTTGTGTGGTTTTTTGGTCTTTGGTAAGAGGTCGTTTGCTGTTGGTCCGTTCGTTCCCACTTCCCTCCACCACAGCCACCACCACCTACCTCAGTAACCACTACCACCACCACTCTCCACCACCACAGCCACCACCCTTACCGTTCTCCACCACATCCACCACTATCACCACCACCATCAACTTCACCACTACCATCCACTATAACCAAATTATCCACTCCTCCCCAATCACTACCACAGCCACCACCACTACCACACCACCACTACCACATTCTCTACTACACCTGCGTCTGCCGCCACCTTCAGACACCACCTTATTTAACAGAATTTAGCCATCAATTGCGTTGGCCTCCATTTGTGTCCCGGTGATGTGTGACCAGTCGAGCCAATTGATGGGTTTCTCTGTCTTATGGAATATTGATAATGGCCGCCACTGACCTCGGAATTTCACGCAACTATGCCTCGAATATTCCCGCTGCTGTACCTTGAATATTCCAGCTGCTGTGCCTTGTATATTTCCACTGCTGTACCTGGAATATTTCCACTACTGTACCTGGAATATTTCCGCTTCTGTACCTGGAATATTTCCTGGCGTCTCTCGAAGAACTGTTCTCTGTTCATTTCACATCAGACTTGCTTGAAGAATTGTATGTTGTGGTCGAGTCACTCCTGACTCCTCTCTCTCTCTCTCTCTCTCTCTCTCTCTCTCTCTCTCTCTCTCTCTCTCTCTCTCTCTCTCGTGGTGGAGAGTTTTAAGGCCGTTGTATGATATACCGCAGCTCACACGCCGTGCAATTTTATGGGCGTGTTTTGGCCATGTGAGTCACTGAGTATTGTATAGAAAATGGGTCGAAGTGGATTATGGCGAAGATGGGAGGTGGGTGGAAAGGCGAGGAGTGAGGAAGTAGGGAATTATGCTGTAGTGGATTTGTGAGTGGAGGTGATGATTTTGCTGGCTAGGTGTAGTACGGCTAGATGTAGTACGGCTAGGTGTAGTACGGCTAGGTGTAGTACGGCTAGGTGTAGTACGGCTAGGTGTAGTACCGCTAGGTGTAGTACGGTCAGATACACTGTGACGTCACCACCTTAACTTTAGCCCTAACCCCCCCTCTCTCCCCCCCTCTCCCCCCCTCCCCCCAATCTGACTTCTCTGGCCGGACTTCGCCAATCTGACATCACAATTAGCTCCACCCGTGACACGGCTCTCTCTCTCTCTCTCTCTCTCTCTCTCTCTCTCTCTCTCTCTCTCTCTCTCTCTCTCTCTCTCTCTCTCTCTCTCTCTCTCTCTCTCCCTCACATCGCCAGTCTGACAGAAAGGACTCATCCACCCTGAAGTCCACAGACACACATCCACACCCCCCACCTACCTACCTACACTCCCCCCCTCCCCCCCATAAATGAATATTCATGAATATTCAAATTTCCTGTTGTTGACGCAAGGCATCTTAAATGCAATATTTTGACTACTTTTTTTTCTTCTTCTTCGATAGGACGAACTGGTTTCCCGGTGGTTTTCGTAAGTATGACCAACTCTGTTACGAATGTTAGATGAAATTATCAAATATGAATATTCTTTACGTCGAGATTTCGGTGGATTTTACCCTCCCTTCCGTTTCCCCTTTGGTTGATAGAGATGCTGTCATGTAATAAGGCGCAGAAGGCATGGATGAGGTTGGCGGGTGGATGTGGCTGAGGATAGAGGAAGGGGATAGACGAGAACAGGGATAGAGGGAGCAATGTAGCGGTGGTGACGTCACGGATAGAAGGATAGAGAGCGGGCAGAGAAGTGGTGACGTCACAGTTAGAGGGATGGAGAGGATGTGACGTCGAAGTTGGAGGAATGACGGTGGTGGAGGAGGCATGGTTGTCTCCAACAGTGGTGGGGAAGGTGTGGTGATCAACATTGATGGAGGAGGTGGGAGATATGGACGTCTCCCGCAATGCCAGGGGAGACGAGAGCGTCTCCCACGTTCCCAGGGGAGACGAGAGCGTCTCCCACCGTCCCAGGGGAGACGAGAATGTCTCCCACGGTCCCAGGGGAGATGAGAGTGTCTTCCACGGTCCCAGGGGAGATGAGAGCGTCTCCCACGGTCCCAGGGGAGATGAGAGTGTCTCCCACCGTCCCAGGGGAGACGAGAATGTCTCCCACGGTCCCAGGGGAGATGAGAGTGTCTCCCAGGGTCCCAGGGGAGATGAGAGTGTCTCCCACGGTCCCAGGGGAGATGAGAGCGTCTCCCACGGTCCCAGGGGAGACGAGAGTGTCTCCCACGGTCCCAGGGGAGACGAGAGTGTCTCCCACGGCCCCAGGGGAGACGAAAGTGTCTCCCACGGTCCCAGGGGAGATGAGAGCGTCTCCCACGGTCCCAGGGGAGACGGGGGATATGTCCCACAGTCCCAGGGGAAGGTAGGGGGTATTGCCCCCTTTACCTTTGGCAGTATCCCAAGTCTTGTGGATTGTGTCCCATCGATTGCTGGATACGCCTCTCTTCCTCCTCTCTCCTCCCCCAGCCACCCCCTCTCCCCATCCCCCTCCCCATCCCCCTCCCCAACCCCCCTCCCCCCTACCTCATCCCCCACCTCTCTAGATGTGTTTGTTTGTCTGTTGGTGTTTGTGTACCTGTTCTCTGTGTGCCAGCGAGTGGTCTGCCTCATTTCCTCCCCTGTATACACCAGATAAGACACAGAAATACACCTGACGGTGTTTCGTTTTCTTTTTTTTTCCATCTTTGTATGACCAGTCAGTTTCTGCCTTGTTTTGTGAGTGTATGATTACCTAGTTGTACAGTCGCCCTACGTGTGTGTGTGTGTGTGTGTGTGTGTGTGTGTGTGTGTGTGTGTGTGTGTGTCCCATTACACAAACAAATGTTTTCTTTCCATTTTTGTTTCACACTAAAAATTCTGTTCACATCACACACCTTCTCAAGCATAAAGAATTCCTCTTGACCCATTTACTTTTTTATTCTTTTTACACACCGTCTCCATAATTTACTTTAACCATTTTTTCTTTTTTTATTTTTTTGTTTTTAGGGACAGGAAGGCTCCCCACTTGACATAAAATAAAGATATATGCAAATATGATCATTGGGGAGAATCTAATATTGTCTTCATCATCTCTTGAAAGTTAAAAAGGTTCTGTCCATTTTAGAATTTATTTTTCTAAATCCTTATCACCAGAGGGAGGGAGGGAGGGGGATAGATAGATAGATAGATAGATAGATAGAAAGATAGATAGATAGGTAGATAGATAGATAGAGGTAGATAGATAGATAGATAGATAGAAAGATAGATAGATAGGTTGATAGATAGATAGAGAGGTAGATAGATAGATAGATAGATAGATAGATAGATAGATAGATAGATAGGAAGATAGATAGATAGGTAGATAGATAGATAGAGAGGTAGATAGATAGATAGATAGATAGAGAGGTAGATAGATAGATAGAGAGGTAGATAGATAGATAGATCAATAAAGATCTGGAGCTCCTGTGGTAGGTCGGATAAATGTTAGGTAACGTGTTATGGTGGTGTGACGCTGGTACCGTAACGCGTTGAGGAAAGTACCTCTTGTGACCCCTGTGTGACGCTGGCACCGTAGCAAGGTGAGGAAGGTATCTTATGACCCTGTGTGACGCTGGTACCGTAACACGTTGAGGAAAGTACCTCTTGTGACCCCTGTGTGACGCTGGCACCGTAACACGTTGAGGAAAGTACCTCTTGTGACCCCTGTGTGACGCTGGTACCGTAACACGTTGAAGAAAGTACCATGTGACCCCTGTGTGACGCTGGCACCGTAACACGTTCAGGAAAGTACCATGTGACCCCTGTGTGACGCTGGCACCGTAACAAGGTGAGGAAGGTACCTTGTGACCCCTGTGTGACGCTGGCACCGTAACAGGTTCTCTGCAAGGTGGGAAAGAGAGGGAGGGAGGGAACGGTCATAAGATATTCATGGAGGAAGGAGAGCAGCGCCTCGATATGATATTTGGGGAGGCTTTCTGGGATGATGTCAGAGGGGGGGGGGGAGGGGGTACTGTTGGCGTGGCTGGGGTGACGCCAGAGAGAGAGAGAGAGAGAGAGAGAGAGAGAGAGAGAGAGAGAGAGAGAGAGAGACAGACAGACAGACAGACAGAGAAAGTGTGAGCGAGAGAGAGAGAGGGGGGGAACTCAAACATCTTATATTTTTGAACATGAAAAGAAGCACAATACATTCTCATGTATATATATATATATATATATATATATATATATATATATATATATATATATATATATATATATATATATATATATATATAAATCAGATAATGCCCTCATGGCAATCAGATTCGAACCGCTACCATTTGTGTGGGAGCTGGAGAACGCTATGTACTAGGCTATGCACACACGCTTTACTCTCTTGATAAAGGCAGCTCCCATGCCTCGCCCACTCCTCCTAGTTTTGCTTACCCTCGTCTTGTCATTCTTCATCAAGTTCATCCGTGTATCTCCTCACACAAGCCTCTGTTCCACCTTCCTCTTCCCACCCGTGTCATTCCCTCTGTTCCTTGTGCCTCTACTAGTCATTCCCTCTGTTCCCAGTGCCTCTACCAGTCATTCCCTCTGTTCCTAGTGCCTCTACCAGTCATTCCCTCTGCTCCCAGTGCCTCTACCAGTCATTCCCTCTGTTTTTAGTGCCTCCACCAGTCATTCCCTCTGTTCCTAATGCCTCTACCAGTCATTCCCTCTGTTCCTAATGCCTCTACCAGTCATTCCCTCTGCTCCCAGTGCCTCTGCCCGTCTTTTGCCATCACTTCCACCACGACTCCGTGATCAGCCATCCCACCAGCTGCCCCACCTGGCATATTTACTCCCAAGATTTCCCTCTTCAGCACGCCCGCCACGTAGAACATAATCCAATAATCTCCACTTACCTTTAACCCACCTCCTCCCCCTCCTTCGTCTCCCCTCACCCCCTACGTACACCTACAATGTTGTTTTAAACCAGGTGTTTCCCCTCACCCCCTACGTACACCTACAATGTTGTTTTAAATCAGGTGTTCCCGACCACTGGTCCCTTTTCCCTCTCGTACCTAGGCACATAGTTCCACAAGCTGTTCATCATTTTCATTAGGTACCTCCTTCTCCTCCTCTCCCCTTCCCTTTCCCCAAGTTATCCCCTCAGCTGTCACATCACTTCCTCTTGTATTCAAATCACCCATCACCATTACCCATTCCCTCGCATCAGAATTGTTCAGGCGCACTCACTCAACTTCTCCCAAAACATCCGCCTCTCTTCCCCACTCCTCTCGCTGGATGAGCACCGGCAAACATAATGTCCCCCTCTTTTGTAAAGGTTCGTGACGATATTTTCCAAGAGATTAGCTACTTGGATTGAAGCGAACCACACACACACACACACACACACACACACACACACACACCCGACACGCTGAAGCGAGAAATTGTTATTACAAAAGGTGAAGGGACTCTCTCTCTCTCTCTCTCTCTCTCTCTCTCTCTCTCTCTCTCTCTCTCTCTCTCTCTCTCTCTCTCTCTCTCTCTCTCTCTCTCTCTCTCTCAAGGGAGAGCCCCTCTTAATTCACTCCACGCTCCTAACATACCAGCTTTACCTGGTGGTAGGGTTAAAGCTTATTATTATTATTATTATCATTATTGTTATTATTATTATTATTATTATTATTATTATTATTATTATTATTATTATTTTCATGGATGGGACATGTTTAAAGTTTGTCTGTTGATAAGGCTACAGCTTTAACCTTACCTGCCTATGAGACTTAAGCTTAAAGTTCATCACCTGATTGGACCTCAGCTTAAAGTTTACCTGTTGCTGGGATTGAAGCTTTAAGTTTATCTGCTGAGGGGACTAAAAGCTTAAAGTTTACCTGCTGAGAAGACCCCCAGCTTAAAACTTATCAGCTGATGGGATTGCAGCTTAAAGTTTACCTCCCGACGTAACTCTGACTTAAGGTTTACTTCTTCGTAAGAGATGTGAAGTTTACGGGACAGTGGGTCTCAGTCTTGAAGTTTACTTCTTGTGAATTCAGATGAAAGTTTACCTCCTGACAAATTCAAGCTTAACTTCAAGCGTTGATGAAGCTCAGGCTTTAGTCTACCCTGATGTTTGAATGTAAACCTTAAAGTATACCAACCGACGATACTCAGGAAATAGTTTACCAGGAATGGAAAGCAAACCACAAAAATAGTTTACTCTCTTATTGAACGTAAATGCGTTACCTCGTCTGTTTATGAAGTTAAAGCTTTTGTTTATCTCCCTGACGGAGCTAAAGCTTCAAGTTTGCCTCAGATTTGCCGGGAATCCAAGCTTAAAGGTAATGGGTACTCGAGATTTTTAATAATGTGTGGAAAAGGTTTTAAGACTTAGGGGATCAGAGAGTGTAGAACTCCCTACCCGCAGAGTACAAATAGGTTATTCATACTCACACGTAGTACAGCCGTGGACAAGAGTCCCAGGACACACGTCTGAAGACCCCGAGGTCCCGGAACGAGCCTCGCCGAAGCAGTGCGAGGCAGGTGGTTCGGTACTGGTTCATTCAAACGAGTCCTGAGGGTTTTTGTTCGATATTTTTGGTTATGGCGATGGCTCTCGTCAAGGATAAACGTTCTCACCGAGGTAAAGTCTTTAATGGAATATGAAAAGTGCTGATAGAGATAGAGAAAAATAAAGACGGAGGAGGGGGGAAACAAAAACAAAACAAAACAAAAATCGAAGCGTTTTTGAGGATGTGGAAAGCCTGTCAGCTCGTAGTAGTGAGAAGGGGGGGAAAAGACATGAGTGGGTGGAGCATTCAAAAGTTTAGCTGTTTAAGGAAAGAGACAAAGATCACAACGGACTGTACCTCAGTTACCAACGACCACACGGTAGTCATGTGACGTTGTGGCTCGTCAAAGGTGTATGTTCTCTTGCTGATGGCGGGGACAATCAAGCAGCCAGTTCTCGGGAGCTGAAACCAGAGTAATAACTATGCAATTGGGGAAAGAGAACCAACACTTTTAGCTTAAGGCAAATGGGTCGTTAAGTCATGAGCTCAGACCGGCAGGGTTGATAAATCGGATGGTTTTGGACTCCCTTAAGTAATTTAATATGTCGAAGTAAAAGACCCCAAGACATCAACGCCTCACACAAAGACACAACAGTCTTATAAATGATCGGAGCAACTCTTCAGAAGAGAAGGATTTCCAGTGTGTGGACAAGGCTCCATGTCATTTGGAAACAGACTTGGCAATGTGTGTGTAATGCCGGGTTCTCCCAAGATAAACCTAGTACATGTAGTGATACTGTGGTACTATTAATATCGATCGTGTTGAACGGTGGGGGGAGTGGGTCACGTCGATGGCCAAGATGAGGAAAAGGTTGTGAGAAGTTTTATAGAAAGACAAATTACGAAAATATATGGAGAGATCTAGGGACCTTAGGTTGCGTCTTCCACAGCTGGAAATCCTGTCCAAATCTGAGATCGTAAAGGCATATTGTAAGGAGATGGAACTTGAGTCGAGCAAAAGAAGATAAAGAGGACTTGGCATGAATGGAGTTTTGAATGATCAGCGTTGGGAATGCTTTTGGGTGTCTGTTGGAGAAGGGAACTGGTCGATTGAACTGAGGAGGAGGTTTGTAGACAGGATGGAGTACTGAGAGTCGCCTACGGTGGCTAGAGGTCAAGAATGCAAAGGGGAAGGGAGGGAGGGGGAAAGTCAAAATGGGAAGTTTGCAGACAAGAGCCCGAGGCCACAACCCTATCCAGAGCATTTGTTATATCAAGGACGACAACAGAGCTTGGCTCAGAGTCTCTCTGAGATATTGACCAGACATTGTCAAGATAAGGGAGGATGTCGCCAGTGGACCTCCTCGCCTTGTGGGAGCCGCACTGAAGGTCAGGGCGATAACACCGTGAGATTCAAGATGATGAAAGAGAGAATGGGCGACGAGCAAAGAGAAAGAGAGACAGAAAGAAGACTTTGGGAAACTGATGAGAGCCAGGGTATTTGGACGGCGAATGGGAAGGTACGCCAGTGAAGACCCCTTTTCACTGTCCATGATGCGATGATCCTTTCGCAACTCCTTGGGCGGAGGAGCGGTGCAAGTTCGTGGGTTCTGCTTACAGAAAAATGTCATTTCATTTATAAATTTTGTCATAACAGTGTTCCCCCTCTTCATGTTATACATGGGTGCCGTACGTATGCCACGTCAAGGTAGGGTAGAGTAGATGAGCAGATGACAAGTTTTGTGTGTTCTGATTGCCATTCGTATTGACGTGTACGTAGGTAGGGCACAGTGATAGATTGCTGTACTTTTAAGACTTCCATCTCAGAAAATGATTAGTGTGGCGCTTTCTTCATGTGGTCCTTCATGTAGCTTGTGTGTAGATGTGTAGCCTGTGTGTGTGTGTGTGTGTGTGTGTGTGTGTGTGTGTGTGTGTGACAGAACGATCGAGAATCATGTGGGTATTATCAGATCGTGTTTAAGTGGATGCTTAATATACAAGAACAGTTCCTGTCCCTCACCTTCTCTCACCATCTCCTCCGCCCTTACAGAGAGCTCAGGGCTGGACCTAGGACCTGAGGGGGGTTTAGAGAGACGTAAGGCTTTCACACGACCCTGAGCCCTGGCCACCTCGCCTGACGTAGAAGGTAAGACGCAACGCTAATTTTCCACAGTGTCTTTCACCCCCGCGAAGACTTTGGATATTCATTGTATATTTTTCATGGTGTTAAAGACTCGTGTCTTTGCCATTTTTAAGTTCGTTTCACATTTTCTTTTGCGAGATAAGATATGCTGCTGTTGTTTTGACGAAATGTGTTGTATGATCAAGGATTATTATTATGATCATCATTATTAGTATTAGTATTATTAATAGTATATATATATATATATATATATATATATATATATATATATATATATATATATATAGGGGAGAAAGAATACTTCCCACGTATTCCCTGCGTGTCGTAGAAGGCGATTTAAAGGGATGGGAGCGGGGTTCTGGAAGTTCTCCCCTCCCTCTCATTCTTAATTTTCCAAAAGAAGGAACAGAGAAGGGGGCCAAGTGACAATCTTCCATCTAAAGCTCATGTCCTCTGTTCTTGACGCTACCTCGCTAACACGAGAAATGGCGAATATGTGTATTCTGGTCATATTTTTCTCCAACGCACTCTTTACTTACACTAACATACTCGTCGGCACAATTTTTCTTCGCACTAACACGCCTGCTAAACAGACTTTCCTTCCTCTCACTAACGCACTTGCGAACACATATTTCCCTCACACTAACGCACTTGCCAACGCACTCTTTTCTGACACGGACACAGAACGCTCCCTCCTCACTGTAACACACAGGAGGCCGACCCACTCGTCACACTAACGCACTTGCCGGACGACACACACACACACTCCCCCCTAACCAACGCACTCATTGCTGCTCTTCCTTTCATGCTCGAAAAAGCTTCATGGAAAAGATATGAGTCAAATCCCTTTTCCATCCTACCATTTCGGACGGCACGACGGAAGGGAAGGGTGGTTGGGGGGGGGGGGGGGGGTCGGTTGCCGCCAGCGTCCTGGGAATAACAAAATCCGTCCGAGCCTGAACAAACCACAGGATGTTTATTTTCCAGGACGTACTACAACAACGGCCTGGTGTAGCGCAGGCTTACGGACACTAGTCAGCTGCTAGGGTTTGAATGGGTACCAGGTACTAGGGGCTTCACAAGGAACTAGTGTTAGGTAAGGTGCTGGTGTTAGGTTAGGTACTAGGGTGAGACTAGGTGCTAGGGTGGGGGGTAGGTACTAGGGTGAGGGTAAGTACTAGGGTTTGGTTAGGTACCAGGGCATAGGTGCTAGAGAGAGGCTAGGTACTAGGGTGAGGCTAGGTACTAGGATTTGGTTAGGTACTAGGGCATAGGTACTAGGGTAAGACTAGGTACAAGGTCTTAGTTACGTACTAGTTCTTAGTCACACAGGAGAAGGGCAGCGAAGACTGGGAAGCATACGATGTTATGGAACCTGGGCCTCTGCTGGGAGAGAGAGAGAGAGAGAGAGAGAGAGAGAGAGAGAGAGAGAGAGAGAGAGAGAGAGAGAAGAGAGAGAGAGAGAGAGCTGTTGTGGGACACCACGGCTCAGGGATTCGGTCTCGTAGGATCGACTCTGGGATGTGAACTCAAGTATGTGGGAAGGGCATGGCGCTACTGGGGGGGAAACTGGGTGATGGGGGCGAGGGGCGTTCCGCCCCCCAGCGGGCCTGTGAGAGACATTTAGAACTGTCTCCCGTGACCCATATCCGCCAAGGATAAGTATCCTATGTATCCGTGAATATGTATCTGCCCAAGGGTCTATATGTGTGCGCGGAAGCTCGCTCGAAGTGATCACAAAGGCGGAGTAAAGACATTGAACGCTGGCGACGTAGATGAGGTGTGTGTGTGTGTGTGTGTGTGTGCCCCCACACCTGCGTATCTTTGATTAATTAAAAGAGTAGGAGACTTTGAAGGATGACTCTGCATCTTTTCCTCAATCTATCTAGGAGTAATATATATATATATATATATATATATATATATATATATATATATATATATATATATTTTTTTTTTATACCTCGTCGCTGTCTCCCGCGGTTGCGAGGTAGCGCAAGGAAACAGACGAAAGAAATGGCCCAACCCCCCCATACACATGTACATACACACGTCCACACACGCAAATATACATACCTACACAGCTTTCCATGGTTTACCCCGGACGCTTCACATGCCTTGATTCAATCCACTGACAGCACGTCAACCCCTGTATACCACATCGCTCCAATTCACTCTATTCCTTGCCCTCCTTTCACCCTCCTGCATGTTCAGGCCCCGATCACACAAAATCCTTTTCACTCCATCTTTCCACCTCCAATTTGGTCTCCCTCTTCTCCTCGTTCCCTCCACCTCCGACACATATATCCTCTTGGTCAATCTTTCCTCACTCATTCTCTCCATGTGCCCAAACCATTTCAAAACACCCTCTTCTGCTCTCTCAACCACGCTCTTTTTATTTCCACACATCTCTCTTACCCTTACGTTACTTACTCGATCAAACCACCTCACACCACACATTGTCCTCAAACATCTCATTTCCAGCACATCCATCCTCCTGCGCACAACTCTATCCATAGCCCACGCCTCGCAACCATACAACATTGTTGGAACCACTATCCCTTCAAACATACCCATTTTTGCTTTCCGAGATAATGTTCTCGACTTCCACACATTTTTCAAGGCTCCCAAAATTTTCGCCCCCTCCCCCACCCTATGATCCACTTCCGCTTCCATATATATATATATATATATATATATATATATATATATATATATATATATATATATATATTCATTCCAGTGCCTCCTCTTGTATGCTATGGTCTTCAAAAGAAATTAGTTGAGGACATATTTCCGTGTCTCATCTGCTGTCACTACAGGATCAGAACCTACCATTTCGTGGCATCGGATCCGCTTGGCTTTTGTCACAGGATCGCTCGCCTCCTATCGTGAAATCCCCTGACGACCAGCTTGTTTACACAGCCCATACCCTTCGTGTTCGCAGCACCTCAGGGGAGGGAGGGTCACCGGAGCCCACTATTACTACGTGTGCTTCGGAAATTCCTCCGTAAAAGGGACAAGAAAATGGTGTATTCATCTGGATCTGTTCTGAAATACCAATTCCTGAATAACAGTTTCGCTGGAGCCTCCTCGCTCTTGAGGAAGCACGGGTATTGACAGCCGCCCAACATCTCCGCCTCTGTATACAAATTGGCCGAAGCAGCTTACCGCCGCGGGGAGGCCGTTGTAAACGGTTCTTTGAGGGTGACTTCCTTTGATCTCTCCTCGTCTGTCCACAGCAGCTGCGTCTGTGGCCGAAGGGCCGGTTGAATGCCTTCAGCTGACGCGACCCGATCCGTTATGAATCACAGATGTAGTGTTTGGCTCCGACGACTTTAAAAATGACCATCGTTCTCAAAGGTGACTGACGAAGGGGACGTCGAGCTGGTCTGAGAGGTTCTCAAAAGTGACTCCCTGACTTGAGGAACGTCGAAATGGTGTGGGGGAACTGCTGCTTGTGATTCATTCACGTCTTGTTTCGCGTCACTGTGTTACGTGTGCAGGAAATATATTTCTAAGGCTAGAAAAGAGAGATGGCGCTTAGCTTTCCCGGCCAACTTAAGCAACCTAAGAGCTTTGAGATTTATTATCTACAGCGGCTTTTAAACGTATCGGGCTTAAGGGTCGTACCGTCATGCCCAGGGGTCGTACCTTCGTGCCCGTAGGAGTAAGTAGGAACCACCAGCACTGTGTTCAGAGGCGTCAGTAGCGGTAGGAATGGTCAAGACAGAGCTAGAGGACATCTCGCCCTCGGGAACTGGAGGAATCCTTGCCTTTAGTAAGCTGGAATACAATGACCGAGGACTTGGTTACTGCAGACGTCATACATACATAAGGTTAAGAGGGTGTGTGGGAGTATGGAAGGTTCAAGAGACGTGTCCAAGAGTGTATAGAAAGCCCTCCCCGTAAAGTACAAGTAGGTAATTACACACACATCCCCGTTAGACTGCCCCTTGAAAATGTTGGACGGTATATATATATATATATATATATATATATATATATATATATATATATATATATATATATATATATATATATATATCCGGCCGTAGATCATGGTGTGGGGTGGGATGGGGGGTTGAGAGGAGAGGCCAAAGTGCCAGTAAGCATTTTTCTCTGCAGTGTTAAAATTGATGTGAGCAATTTGCATGGAATGAATACCAGAGTCGAGGTTGAGTAGGTGCTCGTGGCCCCGCACACACACACACACACACACACACACACACACACACACACACACACACACAAGGGGGCCTCGACAGACTACACAGTTGGCCTGATACATGGTTGATGAAACTCGGGTCGAGTAAATGGACAGTAATGAGAAATGGGTCATAATGAAAGAAGGCTTCAGTATGAATATCATCTAACTGGTAATAAGCTGCAGGAAACTGTCTTGAGAGGCACATGGGAGTCGACATCGTCTTGTGTTGAGAGGGACGTGGGAGTCGACATCGTCCTGTGTTGAGAGGGACGTGGAAGTCGACATCGTCCTGTTTTGAGAGGGACGTGGAAGTCGACATCGTCCTGTGTTGAGAGGGACGTGGGGGTCGACATCGTCCTGTGTTCAGAGGGACGTGGAAGTCGACATCGTCCTGTGTTGAGAGGGACGTGGGGGTCGACATCGTCTTGTGTTGAGAGGAACGTGGGAGTCGACATCGTCCTGTGTTGAGAGGGACGTGGGAGTCGACATCGTCTTGTGTTGAGAGGGACGTGGGAGTCGACATCGTCTTGTGTTGAGAGGGACGTGGGAGTCCACATCGTCCCGTGTTGAGAGGGACGTGGGAGTCGACATCGTCCTGTGTTGAGAGGGACGTGGGGGTCGACATCGTCCTGTGTTGAGAGGGACGTGGGAGTCGACATCGTCCTGTGTTGAGAGGGACGTGGGAGTCGACATCGTCTTGTGTTGAGAGGGACGTGGGAGTCGACATCGTCCTGTGTTGAGAGGGACGTGGGAGTCGACATCGTCCCGTGTTGAGAGGGACGTGGGAGTCGACATGTTCCCTTAACACTTCGCTAGAATCGACGCTGTCATCATACCGGTCGCCAGACACTCACTTTACAATAGTCACGGAAACCAACTGACTGTTGGCAAAGATATTCGATCTACGTTCATGATTATGGACGAGGAAATGATCACCAAGTCGTTCGCGCCCAACATTAGGCCAAGATTAGATTGTCCTTCTTAAAGAAGTTTGGTCACCGAACCTAAAGAAGCACAGAGAGCTGATAGAGAAGGTCCAGAGGAGGGCAATAAAGAGGCTTGCTTAGAGTTCAAGGAACCTTTCCTTCAACAGCCTTTTGCTACAGGAGGAGTCCTCAAGAGCCTTTTGCTAAAGGAGGAGTCCTTAAGAGCCTTTTGCTACAGGGGGAGGCCTCAAGAGCCTCCTGCTGAAGGAAGGGTCCTCTAGAGTCTCCTGCTGAAGCAAGGGTCCTTAAGAGCCTCCTGCTGAAGGAAGGATCCTCAAGAGCCTCCTGCTGAAGAAGGAGTCCTCAAGAGCCTCCTGTTGAGGAAGGATCCTCAAGAGCCTCCTGCTGTAGGAAGGATCCTCAAGAGCCTCCTGCTGTAGGAAGGATCCTCAAGAGCCTCCTGCTGAAGAAGAAGTCCTCAAGAGCCTCCTGTTACAGGAGTCCTCAAGAGCTTCCTGGAGAGGTGGCCTAATTGTCTGTTGTTCCTGACTCTAGCTTGTTAGGCTAATGAGTCCGTCAGCCCTGGTGAGGCCAGCCTCGAACACGGTGATGCGCTTAGGTCTGGCCGCTGAAACGTGAAGTTCTGGTCCTGAAGCGTGAAGTTTGGGCCCTGAAGCTTTATAGTTCGATCTCCGAGGATTGAAAGTCTCGCTTCTGAAGCTTGGTGTGTGGTTCCTGAATCTTTGAAATCAGACACCTGAAACTTGAAGTGCTTGAAGCTTGAAGTACGGCTCCTGAAGCATGAACTCAGGTCCCTGAACTTGGAGTCCGGTCCCAAAAGGTTGAAGTCTAGTCTCAGAAACTTAAAGTTTGGTCTCCGTAGGTTGAAGGCAGATCCTTAATAAAGCTTCAGCTCTAGTCTCTGAAGCTTTAAAAGTCCAGGTCGGCCCTGAAGATGAAACGGTTTGTAATAGCTGACAAAGATACTGTTGTGGGCGACTGAGCAAAACGCTGAGGAAGGTGAGGAAATATGAGGTTCAGAAGGTTAGCGGGAAGGTGGTGGTGGCGGCGTCGGTGGTGGTGTTGGTGGTGTCACGGGGTCGATATATGATTGCGAGTGATGAAGAAAGGGCCATTCTTCACAGGATATTGTTGTTAGTGGTGCTGGTGTTGGTTGGAGGAGGAGGAGGAGGAGGTGCTGTTGTTGTTGGAGGAGAAGGAGGAGGAGGAGGAGGAGGAGGTGCTGTTGTCGTTGGCGGAGGGAGGTTCCATCGCCGAAGGTGGAGCTGTTCTTGAGAGGGCTGCCACTAGACCTCAACTCTTGAGCAGGTTGGGTGGGCATCACATCACCAGCCCCCCGAGGGACACGATCGGAATGCGATGTGTTGAGATGATCCAAGGGACAATACAGAAGGGTAAGAAGGGGGAAAGAACAGGTGGGTTTGGGAGTGTGTATAGAGTGTGGGGGGATTAGGGGGGAGTGGCGTGGTGGAGGGTTAGGGGATGGAGTGGAGGAGGAATAGTGGATTGCTGCTTACCCTTCCACTAACAGTACCCCACCACGAAATGCTGCCCCCGAGGTTAGAGCTGATGCGTAGCTCTCACTGCGTAGAGAGAGAGAGAGAGAGAGAGAGAGAGAGAGAGAGAGAGAGAGAGAGAGAGAGAGAGAGAGAGACAGAGAGAGAGAGACTTTGAGCAAGTCTTAGAGTTCTCCCCAGGTCAGGAGCTAAAGGTGAGTGAGACATGGGGATTTCAAATCACAGCAAGACTATGTTAAGACGAAGATCAGATAGGCTGGGTTGAACCAAGGCAATCGCACAGTGTGAATGATCGTGTAAGACAGAGGAAAGCGAAAGTGTGATTGATAAAGTTAAGAGGCAAGGTGACCTGGGGAAGGCGTAGGGGAGATTTAGGAAAGACTTAAGTTAAAAGGTTCTAAACTTTGGGGACAAGAGCGAATAAGGATTAGATTAAGATAGGTGAAAGGTTGGCTCATTTTGTGGCATTTTGAAAAACCTCAGCTAAGATAGATGGTAAGATATAAGCCAGGGCGGAAATTTTGAGGTAAACCAGGTCATGTGATAGAGATAAGCCAGGACGTAAAATAAAGATAATCCATGGTTTAAGATAGGGATAAGCCAGGACGTAAAATAAAGATAATCCATGGTTTAAGATAGGGATAAGGCAGGACGTAAAATAAAGATAATCCATGGTTTAAGATAGGGATAAGGCAGGACGTAAAATAAAGATAATCCAGGTCATAATACAGAGATAAGCCAGGACGCAAGACAGAGGTTAAGCCAGGGAGGGTTTAAGATAGGGATAAGCCAAGGTTTAGATTAGGGATGAACCAGGACGTAGGATAAAGATAATCCTGATCATAAGATAAGGATAAGCCAGGACGCAAGATAGAGAGGTTCAGCCTGGGTGTAAGATAGTGGTAAGATTGGTCAGAACATATGACCTCTGACCTAGGCCCAGGTTCAAGCAGCTGACCCGTGAGACGCGAGTGACGACAAACTAGAGAGAGAGAGAGAGAGAGAGAGAGAGAGAGAGAGAGAGAGAGAGAGAGAGGTATATCTGGCAGTATGATGAAGATCTCGTAACCCAAAACTTCTGGTCGTCGATTCCATTACCAGCCAGAGATTTCGAACTTCCCTCCCTCCCTTCCTCCCCCCCCCTCTCACCACCCCCCACCACCCCCCTCCCACCTGGCGTCGGCGCCCCCACCAGGAACGACGATGTGGTACAAGCCCCCTCCTTCCCCCCCCCCCCTCCACTACCACACCAACTACCCCCCCCCCACACTTTCTCTCTCTCTCTCTCTCTCTCTCTCTCTCTCTCTCTCTCTCTCTCTCTCTCTCTCTCTCTCTCTCTCTCTCTCTCTCTACCGCGGTGAGAGCCGTAGAGACCTTATCTTCATGGACGCGATATCCTGTCAGATGGCACCACTACCACTACCACACCACACACCACACACCACACCATCCCCCACACACCACACCATCCCCCACACACCACACCATCCCCCCACAACACCACACCATCCCCCACACACCACACCCATCCCACACACCACACCATCCCCCACCACACCACACCATCCCCCACCACACCACACCATCCCCCACACACCACACCATCCCCCACACACCACGCCATCCCCCACCACACCACACCATCCCCCACACACCACACCCATCCCACACACCACACCATCCCCCACCACACCACACCATCCCCCACCACACCACACCATCCCCCACACACCACACCATCCCCCACACACCACACCATCCCCCACCACACCACACCATCCCCCACCACACCACACCATCCCCCACCACACCACGCCATCCCCCACCACACCACACCATCCCCCACACACCACACCATCCCCCACACACCACACCATCCCCACCACACCACACCATCCCCACACACCACACCATCCCCCACACACCACACCATCCCCCACACACCACACCATCCCCCACACCACACCATCCCACACACCACACCATCCCCCACACACCACACCATCCCCACACACCACACCATCCCCACACACCACACCATCCCCCACACACCACACCATCCCCCACACACCACACCATCCCCCACACCACACCATCCCACACACCACACCATCCCCCACACACCACACCATCCCCACACACCACACCATCCCCCACACACCACACCATCCCCACACCACACCATCCCCACACACCACACCATCCCCACACACCACACCATCCCCCACACACCACACCATCCCCACACACCACACCATCCCCCACACACCACACCATCCCCCACACCACACCATCCCACACACCACCCCATCCCCCACACACCACACCATCTCCCACACACCACACCATCCCCCACCACACCACACCATCCCCCACCACACCACACCATCCCCCCACACACCACACCATCCCCCCACACCCCCCCACACACCACACCATCCCCCACACACCACACCATCCCCCACACACCACACCATCTCCCACACACCACACCATCCCCCACCACACCACACCATCCCCCACACACCACACCATCCCCCACACACCACACCATCTCCCACACACCACATCATCCCCCACCACACCACACCATCCCCCACACACCACACCATCCCCCACACACCACACCATCCCCCACCACACCACACCATCCCCCACCACACCACACCATCCCCCACCACACCATCCCCCACACACCACACCATCCCCCACCACACCACACCATCCCCCACCACACCACACCATCCCCCACCACACCACACCATCCCCCACACACACTCCTACCACACCATCCCCCCACACCACACCATCCCCCACACACCACACCATCCCCCACACACCACACCATCCCCCCACACACCACACCATCCCCCACACCACACACCCACACCAGCGATATGTTATCCTACCAGACAGCATCTCCCACAATGGGAGAAACATCCCTCCAACGGTGCGTTGATATCTTGCGATAGCTTATCTCCAATACTGTGAGATCCTACGAGATGATACGCTTATCTCTGCACCTCCTCCACCACCACCACCACCAGCTTAGGATATGTAAGATCTTCGTTACCTTCCTCCCACCGTCGTGTTATCCTCGTAAGATATCACCGGGGCTATCTTACACCATTGTGATAGCCTTGTAAGACCTTATTTCCTCCTCCCGTTAAGATGATATCGTCATTTCAAGATATCCAGGCGCCACCACCCGGCGTCCATTTGCGATCCCGGGAAAAGTTTCTGGAAAATTGCCCTATAAGTTGGTTAGTAGTTGGTTGTCCCGCGCGTGCGCACGCGTCCTCTTTACACACACACACACACACACACATACACACACACACACACACACACACACCGTTGACGGTATGAGAAGAATATCTGGTTCAAATTAATGTTCCAAAAGTTTGGACGGGTGTGGACCAGATATCGCCTGAAACACCAAGAAATAAACGATTACTTTAGGGTCGTTACCACAATCATTAACAGATAGAAAATAGAGAACGGGTTAAAGAATGGCTTACTGCATTCAAGCAGCCAGTGGCGGAAATACCTAATTAAGGGGGTTACTGTAGTAATTCGTTAATTGATCACAAGATCTGGGTGAGGCTGGGTAGCTACTTCGACTACGCTTCGAACGAGCGCGTTAGAGTGAAGTGGATCCACATAGCACAGGAAATGGGGCCCAGATCTTACTGACTTTTTCTTTTCTAAGTTTTTTTTTGAGTAAAATTTTCTTATTTTTTCCACGTGTTACCGGACTCCGCTTGCATGGGGCCCAGATTTCACTGACTTTTTTCTTAGTTTTTTTTTTTTTAGAACATTTTCTTATTTTTTTTTGTCCACGTGTTACCGGATTCCTCTTGCTGGAGGTTTACACCGCATGCGAAGAGTCGCCTTTGGCGAGGCTGTGTGTGTATATCATCGTCATGTGGCGGGGCAGGATAGAACCTCGTCAGAGATCTTCTCGCTCCAAGGGAGCGAGAAGATCTGCTGCTGAGTGTAGCGCAGCCTTGGAGCCTCTCTTAAAGGGGGGGGGGGGGGGGGGTCCTGGGCTGACACGAGGACCCCCTATCTGAAAATGGCCCCAGGACCTTATTTGAATGGGTGGTCTTTATGGTAATGAAATGGGTAAATAGGGTTTTAAAACCTTTACTTTCCGGGCCTGTGAGTCTGGTGGTGGTGGTCTGTGCTTTAGCATAGAGACAAGACCACCTCGCTTTTTTTTTAGGGGGGGAGGGGGAGGATGGTCTCTCTGTGGTCTTTATATCCTTCGGGTAAATATGAGCGTAGGATGGCAGAGCGGACCACCGTAACTCGTCCTGAACTCGACATAGGACATGTGTATGGGATCAGACGAGGGAGGGAGATGGCTCTCAGCTTTATGGAGGAGCGTCGTAAGGACGAGATTAGGATCTGGCAGTGTTGTCAGACGAGGAATATGCGACTCATGCCTCTATGGGGAGGTGTCATAGTGGTTGAAGTTGGGTGTTCGACTGGGTTTTGGCACGCAACCTACGACACTTGTTTTAATGGAGTGGTATCATAAGAGCGAGATTGGAACGTGATGTGATCCCGGGCTTCTACAGGGCCCTCAACACTCGCCTTTATGTAAGGGGGGTCAGAAGGTCGCTCTTGTGACACTATTATTTCAGTCGACCTAGAGAGAGAATTTTAACAGACTGCTTTTTGCTCCAGGATGATCAGCTGTGAACATTGATCACAGGGGTCGCTCTACTAGGAAAAAAAAACATCGAGAAGTTTTTTGATTACCAGGAAATGATCATAAATGGCGTGAACATCGGTTATTGACGTGGGCAACATTTTTTTTTTTCCCCTCTCCTCCCCACCCGTTGGTCTATTTTGGGAGGCGACGGTAATGAGTGTTGTGGGGAGAAGCGTAGACTGCGATGGCTTGACGTTGGCCCGTCGACCTAGGGAGGAGGAGGAGAGAGAGAGAGAGAGAGAGAGGGCAGGGCTGTTCCCCTCCTGCGACACTGAGGATAAATTCTTGGCGAATGTGAGTGAAAAGATCCAGTGGTAAGGACCTTCTGTTTACAGTTGGTGAGGGAGGGTGTGGAAGGGAGTAGTGGGGGGGAGGAGGATATTGGTGGAGGAGGAGGAGGTGGAGATAAATGAATGGGGTGGAAGAGGATGGAAGAAAGGGTTGAGGAGGAGGAGGAGGAGGAGGGTGAAATAAGGGAGGAGGGATGTGGGGAAGAGGTGTGCCTCCCGCGAGGTTTGGCTTGGGTAGGTCGTGGGTCAGGCTGGGGTGGGTTGGAGGTAGGATGGATGATGACCCAACAGATTACACATCAGTCCAGAGGAATGTGATGACTTGGGAGAAGAAGAAGAAGAAGAAGAAGAAGAAGAAGAAGAGAGAGAGAGAGAGAGAGAGAGAGAGAGAGAGAGAGAGAGAGAGAGAGAGAGAGAGAGAGAGAGATGGTCGGATGGCGTAGATGTTACGTACAAGCGTTTTAAGAGAGGCTGTTACAGAAGGTTTACGATCCTGGTGTACGCGTGAAGTAGGTGGGTTGTGTCATCTCTCTCTCTCTCTCTCTCTCTCTCTCTCTCTCTCTCTCTCTCTCTCTCTCTCTCTCTCTCTCTCTCTCTCTGTGACGTAAGGGCCGACTTTTTGCTCCTCACCACACCCGCCATCTTACCGGATGGAGGCTCCTTTAGATTACCTTTCCTCCCACTCGAGTCGAGGGCAACTTCCCCTCCCGCTTGAGAATCGAGGGCATCCTCTCCTCCTGCTTGAAAGTCGAAGATGACCTTTCCTCCTGCTTGAGGCTGGAGGACGACGTTTCCTACTTCTTGAAGACTCGGAAGACAATCTTTTCCTCTTCCTGAGAATCGAAGACGATCTTTTCTATTACTTTAGAATCGAGGATCACCTTTCCTTTTACTTGAGACTCGAGGACGACATTTCCTCCTGCTTGAGAGTTGTGGATGATCTTTTTCTCCTGCTTGAGACTCGAGGACGACCCTTCCTCATACTCGAGTCATGACCAGGTTTCGAAATGACGATGGAAACCATTAAGAATGAGAAGGAGTTCCCTGGCGTCGAACATTAGCTGTCACTCCACAGGGCAGAAGGCAATTAACATGAGGATGTTTTCGGTAATGAACACGTAAGAAGACTTCATCTTGTAAAGGCAAGCAATTCGAACCCATGTCTCGAACCCATGGCTCAAAACCATGTTTCGAACCCATGGCTCGAAACCATGTTTCGAACCCCTGTCTCGAACCCATATTTCGAACCCATGTCTCAAACCTGTATTTCGAACCCATGTCCCTCACTTCTTGCATGAGCGGAATCATCTCCATTTTCCTCCTGTTCCATCTATCTGGACTGTGGAATTCGAGCCAACAGTCCTCCATCTAGATGAACATCACAGCTCTTTCTCCCTCCATGTGAAGGAATAGAAACCTCACACGTACAACACTATCAGGTCTGTGTGGGGGCTGCTGCCGTCACCCATCCCTATAGGTGACTCAGTCTTCCATCTATCTATTTTGATGTGGAGCGCTCAACCATCTATCTATCTATCTATCTATCTATCTATCTATCTATCTATATATATATATATATATATATATATATATATATATATATATATATATATATATATAACTACCTACCCATACCTTCCCTTCCTCTATATATACCACCACAGCTCCCCGACCACCTGACCACTCAATCCCCACGTAGAGTACCCACTTACCCTCGGTATCATCCCACCTGCACAGCCACTACCACCACCACCTACACGAGGTTTTCAAAGTGGTCAGCTCCCCTTCCCCCTCAGCCAACCACTGCGTCGATAGCGTTAGGTACGACCAAGTTTTCGTGACCTGTGTCCCACCCATTACTTGCCCCACCCATTACCTGAACCACCTTTGATCTAATAGCTGCTGCACTGGCTCTGCCCATCATCTAATGGCCCCTGCATTGACCCCACACCCATTGCCCAATGCCTCTTACAGTGGCTGTACCTATTATTTAATGGCCACTGCAATGACCGTTCAACACCCATTAACTAATGCCAGTTAACCGTAAAGGCTGCTGGTCGTGTCCCCGACCCTCTTAGCTCATGGCTGCTGGTGTCATGCACCCCCTGCCACCCTTGCCCATTAACTAATGGCTTCTGCAGGGGTTCTACACCCATTAACTAATGGCTTCTGCAGGGGTTCCACACCCATTAACTCATGGCTTTTGCAGGGGCTCCACACCCATTAACTAATGGCTTCTGCAGGGGTTCCACACCCATTAACTAATGGCTTCTGCAGGGCTTCTACACCTATTAGCTCATGGCTTCTGCAGGGGTTCCACACCCATTAACTAATGGCTTCTGCAGGGGTTCCACACCCATTAACTAATGGCTTCTGCAGCGGATCCGCACCATTTTCCCGGACCATCAAGGGGAGCGAATTCAACTTTTTTTTTTTTTTTTCGTTTATCCCATTGACGTCGAAGTACCGTGAGGCTGGCGAACACTGTGCGGGATGACTGGCTGGAGGTCAGTCTTGGTCATGACACGCCCCGTGTGTTTGTCCTCTCTCTCTCTCTCTCTCTCTCTCTCTCTCTCTCTCTCTCTCTCTCTCTCTCTCTCTCTCTCTCTCTCTCTCTCTCTCTCTCTCTCTCTCTCTCTCTCTCTCTCTCTCTCTCTCTCTCTCTCTCTCTCTCCACAGCCAGTAATAGGCGGCGCGTGGCTCTGGATGCAACGACCTCGATTTTTTTTTTTTGTTTTTGTGTCATCCATTTCACTGACATCTCGTACTCACACAGAGACACACTAGAAAAAAAAAAAAAAGGTCATCGGGTCTCGCTCCCGCTGTATTGATTCTCTTAAGACGAGGAGGAGGAGGAGGAGGAGGAGGAGGAGGAAGGGGAGGGGGGTGGTCACAGGGTAAGCACAGTTGTATTGACTCTCCCACACAAAGGTCAGAGGACACACTGTCACTGTACTGACTCTCCTTTACAAAGGTCAGAGGACATGACGACTCTCTTCACAAAAAGCTCAGAAGACAGCGACAGGTGTCGCGCTGTCTGTGCTCCACGGGGGAATTTAGCTGGACGCCCTCCGGGGGCCCTAGTGGAGCAGAGAAGAGCAGAGCGGAACACCGGCCATGATCCACACCTTTCCCAGAATTGTTGATATTCATCTGATAACTAATGACAGTCACGTAGATACCCCGGAATTACCACAACAGACGACTGAAGGTAATAGCGTTGACGAGTTACCATCGATTAATATAATTTCTCGGTTTTGACATACCTTTTTTTCAATATACGCTCTATTTTTAGTATATATATATATATATATATATATATATATATATATATATATATATATATATGCAAAAGACAGCAACCTGGTGTAAGCACACAGTTTGTTTAGAAAGTTTGATAGGAAGTTCTCAGGGGGTTGTGTACACACTGTTTGTGGCGTAGAACGTAAAAGAGAATTCCTTCTTACAGAGGTTCCCAGGGGCTCCCAAGGTTTCCCCCAGGGTGTCCCAGAAGCTCCCAAGGGTTCCTAGGGGCTACAAGGAGCTCCCAGAGACTCTCAGAGTCTCCCGCCCACCCACCTCCCTTACTCTTCGGCTGGTGTCCTGGCGTGTATAGATCCATCAACATCACCTTGGCCGAGAACAGACCCTTTTGTTCGCCAGCGTCCTTCACTCTCGTTCCCGGCTGGTGTATGAGGCCCGTGGACAAAGTTGCAGGCACTAGCTGTACACATAAGGTTAGCAAGGAGGTCCCTGCAAAGTCTTGGGAGGGAAGAGGGGCTATTTTGCTGCTTCCATTCCTCTTCCCTGTCCTCCTCTTCCTTCCTCCTCCTCTTCCGTCAAGGGGGTGGTTCCCGAGGGGTCAGGCTTGAGGTCCGCACCAGTTGTGGGACCCCGTACGTGTTCTTACGTGGTCCTGGATGCTGCTGCTCTGTTGGGCGAGTCCCCTGTGATTCAGTCAAGGGTCTGGGCGACTCCCTGGCTGAGTCGAGTCTCTCGGTTCTCGGACTCGGTTGAGGTCGAAACCATATGTCTGGCAGGAGGGAGCTGCAAGCAAGCAAGCAAGCAAGCAAATAGCGAGTGCTTGGAGAAGCCTTGCTGCTGGCATTAGAAACCTACACCCCCTGGAAAGGCCAGAGGCTCGATATAGAAACTCTGACTAATTCAACAGGAAGCCCTTTCCGTGCTCGCTGGAGAGGGTCGAACTCGGTATTAGACACAGTGACCGCCTTCGTCAGAAAGTTCATTCGAGCATCAATAAGTGCTTCAAGTGAGTCGGTTTCCCGGCGATCACTTTGTATTAATTGAATTCCTTCTTTTTTTTTTTTTTTTTGAGTGAGAGTAAAACAGACTCAAGGGTGATGAATTTGAGGGTGGCCCAAACAGTTGCATTTGGAACTGTGTATATCTTTTTTCAGGGTGTGGGTGACTTAAGCACTTTTGGCATAAAGGAATCTGAATGGATTTTGTTCCGCTCTGAAACACGAGATGAGCCGACTCAACTGGGTTTTTTTTCCGTAGTCTGTGGCTGACTGAATCCTCCTCACTCGTGTGTTGCACTGCGTCTGTTGTTGCTGAGGTGATTCAGTCCGCGTTTGTTCTGTGGCTTTTATGTTCTCTCTGGAGTTGTTTGTTCTACTGTTATATGTTCTCTTTGTCGATGTTTCTTCTGCGATTATGTGTTCTTTCTCTAGTCGACTGTTTTGTGATTATCTGTTCTCTCTCTCTCTCTGGGTGTTTGTTCAACAATTATATGTTCTCTCTCTCTCTCTCTCTCTCTCTCTCTCTCTCTCTCTCTCTCTCTCTCTCTCTCTCTCTCTCTCTCTAGGTATTTGTTCTACGATTGTCTGTTCTCTCTTTAGTCGATTGTTCTATAATTAGCTGTTCTCTCTCCAGGTGTTTGTTCTCTGTTCTCTCCTAGCGTTGCGGTAGACGGTACGTAACCCTAAAATAGCTTTCTTGGGGGGGGGGGGGGACTATAGAAAAAAAATCTAATGGTGATTAATGGGTTGGTGGTGGTGGGGATATCGAGGGCTCTGTCGTCATAGGAAGGTCATGGGAAAGCTCTAGCGTCATAGCGACCTCTACTCCAACAGCTCTGCTCTATGGATAGAGCTGGTCAGGTAAGCCTCACTCAAGTCTGAGGGTTAAGGTCACATCTCTGTCTTACAATATTGACTCTGTCATCCAGGAGATATGTACCGTCCATTAGACGGGGCTCATTGCCATACTGTCTATTTGGCCGTCCGTCTGTCTGATTACGTATTAAACTGCCCGTGACCCACTTCCCGTGGTTACTTGTAGCCAGGCAATTACGCTGTTACAGCCTCCCATACCGCCATCCCTCCTCCGGGGTCTCATGACCACCTAAACGACCCTTGAACTACTTTCTGGTGAACGGAAGGAAGAGCAATGGAAGATGGGAGGTCTCGGGGAAAGAGCGATGGGCTGTGAAAACTTAAAGTTCATGAATAGGCAACCGTCATTAAGATAATTATGCAGATGTCATTTAAAAAAAAATGTATAAAGCATTTAGAAAAAAGAAGAAAAAGAATATAAAATGGGCTCTGAGGGCGGTGCGATGAGACCCCCCCCCCCTCTCCCCCTTCCCCCTCTTTCCCCCTCCCTCCCTCCCCCCCTCGACCAAAAAAGAAAGCCAAATTTCGTAATGAAACAAGAGTCATTAAGATATGTTTTGAGCTTTCTGGGCGGGGAAAAAAAAAAAAGGGGAGAAAAAATAGGAGAAGGAATGAAAATTGAAAGCGTCAAACGGGGGAGGGGGGGGGGGGCGCCTCCTTTTTTTTTTTCTTTTTTTTTGTAGAAGTTGCTAACGAGGCAATTATCATCATGTGTGCTGAGACCTTGAGTTCTGACGGGGAATCGTGGAGTGAAACTGAATGGAAAAGCAGTGACGTCATTCACTTACTGTCCACCCCTTACATTCATGTGATATTTGCTATTTTACTTTTTTACCGAGTACTTTTTTTTCTCTTTTTTTTGCGCTTTTCTTTTTTCGTATTTAAGTGAAACTCTCGCCCCCCGTATAGCACAAATAGTACAGAAACAGATGCAGTGAATACCATCCAGTCAGACCAGGTGTACAACACCGTCCTTTACCTCCGTGGCGCGATGGTAAAGCGTTCTCCCCAGTTCCATCTCCCGGCCCTGGCGGTCGTGAACAACCCCCCTCCACGTGACCCCCTCGTCCAAGCGACTGCCCATCACACGCTGCAGTAGTTCCTGACCTCGCTCGACCCCCCCTTCTCAACAGCCAGGACACCTACCTGGCCATGTAGACGAGTGGGACCCCGGCCGGATCCCAGACGTCAGACATTTCCAAATACGCCAAACCTGTCGCGCCGGATTGCTGTAGAGAGAGAGAGAGAGAGAGAGAGAGAGAGAGAGAGAGAGAGAGAGAGAGAGATGAGTGTAGATATCATCGATTTAAGATCCCGAGTGTGAACGTCGACCTGGGCCGATTGTTCTGATCTAGGGATGAGGAGGGCCATAGCGAGAGAGGGACGCTAGGCCACCTCTCTCTCTCTCTCTCTCTCTCTCTCTCTCTCTCTCTCTCTCTCTCTCTCTCTCTCTCTCTCTCTCTCTCTCTCTCTCATCCTGCCACGCGCTTCCAAGGAATAGTTTCCCAAGGGGGGCCCACACACACACACACGCTCATGTCTCCACCTTGCCTAATATATTCTCGACATCTTAATCCTGATATGCGTGTGCGTGTGTGTGTGTGTGTGTGTGTGTGTGTGTGTGTGTGTGTGTGTGTGTGTGTGATATTAACATTAAATATCCTGACACATTAAATACCCTGGTATATTCACGTCGACCTCCACTCTCATCGTTGCACACACCACCTAAGCGCTGGGTTTACTGCATCTGTTCGTTTAATATGTCGTTTCTCATACTGTGTGTTTGTCTCGTTCACCACATAAACTAATTCTTTTTTTCACTACATTTTCCCCCGTTTATCTTATCACATTCGTCAAATCTAGGCTGCCGCTTTGAGGACATTTCTTTCCGTGTGTGTGTGTGTGTGTGTGTGTGTGTGTGTGTGTGTGTGTGTGTGTGTGTGTGTGTGTGGCCCAACATTTATTAAATACGCCTTCAAAATAATCCACCAATGCCTCGGTTATCATCAGTAAAGCTTTTTGGATCCTGTATTTACCTGCATCGTTTCCCCCCCCTATTATTTTTAAAATAAGCTTCATATAAATCATGCATTTATAGCTTTGATGCCCAAGGTGAAGGCTTATCGGACCATCTCAACGTACATATCTCTTCCCATCATCGAAAACATGGCATTTCAGGTCTCCACAACCTCGCTAGGAATATCAAGTGTATTTATATCATTTTTGTTATGTGTCAGATTCGTGTTGCAAGCCTAGAGCTGTTCTGTTACCCTGGAGGACAGTGTGTGTGTGTGTGTGTGTGTGTGTGTGTGTGTGTGTGTGTGTGTGTGTGTCTGCTACAGGGGGGAAATATTGAGTCGCGAGACGTCAAAGGTTACGTTGATAAAGGTGACCAGCTGTGGTCGCAAATTATCCTGAAGTGTTTACAAGAGACGTACTCCGTGACGTCATTGTTTAAGATGATAATTGATCACCTTCGGTCGTTATGATTAGTGTGTGTGTGTGTGTGTGATAACCATGACCCCGATCTGATGGGACTATCCGACCCTGACGATCCCCTGACCTTGACCTGATATGGACCCACTGACCTGACCTAATTTGACCTCCTGATCCCGACCTGATATGACCCACTGACCCTTACCTGATATGACCCACTGACCCTGACATGTTATGATGACCTCCCTGACCCTATTCCGTCGTTGTCTCCGTCATCCATCACCCAACGCAGTGGGCCAGGAGCAAAGTAAGGTATATTTCCTCATGGGAAATCTCACGATTAATGAGGGACATCTTATTAATGTTGGGGCGCTCGCATTAATATGGGAGGGTGAGGGGAGGAGAGGAGGGTCTCTCTCTCTCTCTCTCTCTCTCTCTCTCTCTCTCTCTCTCTCTCTCTCTCTCTCTCTCTCTCTCTCTCTCTCTCCTCTAAGGATCGGTCGGATGTCACAATGTATCGTTCGGTCTATCACGACATTGATGCTCACATGGTTACGTTCAGGGTGTGTGTGTGTGTGTGTGTGTGTGTGTGTGTGGTGTGTGTGTGTGTGGCTCATGCATATCGTAATTCAGACACCGCCTGGTATGGCGTGGCCAGCCCCTGGTGGTGTTGGTGTAGCAATCACGACCCATTGAACTACGGTCAACAGTGTATAAACTGTGGTCGCTCCCACCTTGGCTGATTGTTACCCCTGCAGAACACAATAGAGGCAAGGCCGCTGCTGCTCGCCAGTGAGGTCGAAGGACACCTCAGCCCGTGAGAATAATAAGGTCAGACGTTGAGCCAGGCTGGGTCAAGCTGTTTGTGACCTCTTGCCCTTCCAGCCGCGTAAGCTGTTTACGAAGTCATGGAGTGAACAGCAAACTACGCAGACCTGTGTTGTTGAACGTGACGCCGCCAAGATTTCGCGTATCGAGAGAGAGAGAGAGAGAGAGAGAGAGAGAGAGAGAGAGAGAGAGAGAGAGAGAGAGAGAGAGAGATCATCACAGCTTGCTCAGTGATCAACGTGATACCCGAAAAGAAAAAAAGAAATGAGAAATGGATGAGGTGGAGAAAACAGTGAGGCAGTGAGACACCTCGAGGATCAGCGAGTGAGGCAACAAGAGCTGATGAGTCTCGTGGCTTCCGGGTTCGCAACGATACAAAGCAGTGGCGACCCTCTGGCGGGAGTTCACGGCAATAAAAGACCTAACGAAAACGGCTGGCGGGAGTGTTCTTCTTACCAGGTGTGGGTTGAACACTCGAAGAACCTCGCAGACGAAGGTGTTCGAGTGAACGGAGAAAAGAGGATGTGGAAAAACATTAGCTCCTGGTCCTTGTCGAAGACGAGCCAAGTCATCGGCCAGAACGGAGGCGAAAATGGCCGTCTTTGTGGTGTGAAGGATGCAAGACGTACTTCCTGCAGCAGATGACACCTCCGCCTAGAGAGGCAAGTGTCGTCAGGGAGGAGGAGCAGCTCCTCCTCCCTGGACGTGAGGCTGGCTGGTACCTTCCCAACGTCACTTGGAGGATAAGAGCTCACTCAAGAAGGCCACTTCGTCCTCGCGTTCCTCGTTTAAGCGCTAAGTAGGATTGTGAAAGCTACGGACGTGCGGGGTATTAGTGGAAATATCTAAGTGTCACTGATAATTCCTCTCCTCCAGCATGAATGTTTATCTCACAAACGTAAAGTCGGGTTCTCGTGCGCAAAAGGGAAAATGTTTAATGAATTTGCTCGTCATGTGCCAGAAATATATACATATATATATACCCACATGACATCTTTAACAGGCTTGACTGAAGGTTTTTGATCTTGGGAGGAAGAAAGAGCTACAAACCCCTCCAGAGAGTGGACGGTCTACCAAAGCCCTTCCAGAGATTCGACCGACCGTCTACCAAAGGATACCGTCACCACTTGTAACATTCGTGGTGGGCGTGTGTTTGACGACGACACGTCCGAACTCTTCTTGTCCAGGCGTCGCCACCACTTCAAGGCCTCGCGTCCCTCCTGCTGGAAAAGTTGTCGGACGTGACTGTGTCCACGCGAGAGAAAATCCTCTGGACGGGGCACTTCCACACTCTCTGCCTTCCTATGTTCCCAAGCATGAGTTGTTGGGTTTAAGTGTCGTATATTTATATATACACAACAATCCAAATGAAAGGCAGGGAGGGCTATCGAGCGGAGGGGCAGAGGCCGGGTTGATGGGTGAATGGAGCGGTGGCGGGGCTGGAGAATAAAGGCCTCCCTCGCGGAGAATTAATGTACGGCTCGACTCGATACAGGGAAAGGTTAGAAGGGACCAACAGAGAAGACCTTGACGGATGCCCTAGAGGGGGAAACGCCGTCGGGAAGTGGGAAGTATGAAATAAAGCCATCAGGAGAGCTGAGAGGTGGGATGGAAGTGAGGAGACGCCTTGTGGGAGGGAGGAAGTCGTCTGCAGAGCTAGAGGAGTGGGTGGAGATGAGGCCAGGCAAGGTATAGGTCACGGAGGAGGGACAGACAGTCAAGACTTCTTCTTCCTTCTCCTCCCTCCCTCTCTCAACCCTGCGGGCAAGGGACGTCTACCCCCCAATGGGGACGACTGTTCACCCGGTGGCGACATCCTAAAACGTCTCTCGTAGAGAGAGAGAGAGAGAGAGAGAGAGAGAGAGAGAGAGAGAGAGAGAGAGAGAGAGAGAGAGAAGAAATGAGACAGTAGAGTTTTCGACAGCCATCCATCCTCTACCCCGCGCCACAAGTCTTAGCTGGGGCAGGAGACGGAAGTGTTCGCGTCGGCCGGGGCTGGAGGTGTTCACCAGAAGAGTCACTTTCCCCCTTTAAAGACAATAGGTCCTTGAGGCAGGTCACTCTCCTTCACTCGCTCCCCCCTCACAAGGCAGGTCTGTCCGCTGTTCCAACTTTGAGGAACCACCCAACACCTCCCTCCCACACGCCCCCACCCCGTCCTTTGTGTTGTGTTTAGAATACCTCCCCTCCCTACCCCACCAACACTCCCTGAGAACTTTGACCTTGTTCACCACTTAAGATTCATGGTTACGATACAGTTGCCTCTACACACACACACACACACACACACACACACACACACTCACAGGGGCGCGCGCGCGCGCTATCCTGACCCCTCGCGAGTGAAGTGGGACGTTTTTGATCCTATGGTTTTGCGGAGTCGTTGGTTCTATCCTCAGCTCGACCCAGTCATCCAGTGGCCAGGAGACGTAAGCAGCGCCACCACACACACACACACACACACACACACACACACACACACATCTTGCTCAAGTCTAGCAAGTATAATTGGTCAACAGTAGTTAAGAGAAAAAAAAAAAGGCAGAATGATTATGGTAAATGGCTTTTGTTTTTGAAGGTGTATTGCTTGTGTCCCGATACCGTCGCACAACTTGATGACTGAATTCATCGACTTTTGTTTTTGGCAGCGTCGTGGAGGAACCTCTCTCTCTCTCTCTCTCTCTCTCTCTCTCTCTCTCTCTCTCTCTCTCTCTCTCTCTCTCTCTCTCTCTCTCTCTCGATTTAGTCAGTCAACAAGACAACAGCGGCGACTGACGTGGCATCCTGATTCATCTCCCACTCCGTAAACCCGTTGGATGAGGCACGCATTTGTGTTCTCTCCAGATTGCTCGTCTCCATATTGATATCTGAGATTCTGAACCTTGTTTCATAAGAGTCTCTTCCCATTTTCTTTACACCGCTTCTCGTAACCCCTCCTACTCTTCTCTGTTCTCGATCTTTCCTCCTGCGTGACGCCCGCACTCACCACCTTCCTGAAGGTGAAGTGAGCGAGCGTCAGGCAAAAGACTTCAATGATGATGACCAGACCTCCTTCACGTCTCTCTGCATGGCTGTTGATGGCACAGACGTCTGATGAATATAGTTAGTCATACATTGCCGGGTGTTCTTCGTCTGCTCCACAAGCCTTAGCTACCCAGTTATACGTTAAATCTAAAGGTATTTTTTTGTAAAGTGTGTGTGTGTGTGTGTGTGTGTGTGTGTGTGTGTGTGTGTGTCTGTGTGTCTGTGTGTGTGTGTGTGTGTGCCTGTGTGTGTGTGTGTGTGTGGGTCAGTGTGAGCGGCATATTTTCTTATATGTATTTCCTAGTATTACCACCTGATTTGATAAAATTCCCACTGATTACATTTGTATTGATAGGTAGTTAATGATAACAGTCAGGTTCATTAAGTGGTTGGACGAAGTTGTTAATATGAGGGGGGGTTGTGAGGTGCTTTTGAGTCCTATTAACAAGGGGGTTGTGAGGTGCTTTTATTAACAAGGGGTTGTGAGGTGCTTTTGAGTCCTATTAACAGGGGGTTGTGAGGTGCTTTTATTAACAAGGGGTTGTAAGGTTATGAACTAGTAAAAGAAAGGGGATTGTGAGTGCGTTATTTCAAGCGTGTGAGGGGGCGATAGAAACCTATTAAAGAGTGGATGTGAAAAAAAGCATTTTGGCCTTACACATGAACTGCTTGTGAAAAGGGCGATTTTTTAGCGGCGACTTGTGAGGTGCTGAAAAACAAGGGGTTGTGAGGTGATCTTATTTACAGGGATCTAAATATAACATGTGCGGTGAAGTTGTGAGGTGTTTGAGCCTTGGCCATACTATTTGCTTGAGGTACATCATGTGTGTCCATGTAATGCTCAGGGATTGTAGGGTTGCAAGGCGTTGAGAGGTGATCTATAAGTATGATGCTTGATAAAATTTTTTACAGGCTTGGGTATAAATAATCAGTTGAGAGCGTCTATTCAGGGTTTGGGAATGAACTTGATTTTTTTATGGTAGGGGTGTGAGTGGTGCTTTCAAAGTCCTCTACACAAGACTCTTTCAGAGGTTTGTCAGCAAAGACAAACCCATCCCAGAATTATACACGTTAATGAACTAGTACAAAAGAAAAAAGGAAAAAGAAAAAAGATCTATTGAGACGCGAGATACCAGCGTGATAGAGGGAGCGATAGATAGCCATTTCAAGAGTCGACTGATAACGAAAGCAAAGCATTGCTTGCCTGACACACACTGAACTGCTTCTGCAAACACTGAAACGGTCGATTTATAGCGGCGTAAACTTGTAAAAGAGGGACGTAAGAAAAAAAAAAAGGGAAGCGAAGGTGATAACTTATTTACAGCGATCGTAAATATGATAGATGTGTCGGTGAAGTTGCTGTGAAGGTTTCTGCGAGCCTTGGCCATCTATTTCTTGCCCAGGATACATCATGATGTGTCCATGTATCGCTCAGGATAATGTAGGCTTCAGGCGTACCGAGAGAGTAGACTCTATAAGTATTATGTTGATAAAATTTTTTACAGCGACTTGGGTAAATAAATCAGTTGAGAGCGTCTATGGTCTTGGAATGAACTTGATTATTTTTTATGTTAGCTGAGACGCTATGGGCAATTGAATGCCTCAACCAAGGTCATCTCATTATATATATATATATAAAGATGAACAGCTGGATTGACTGTGTACCGACTGCCGCAGTCAGGATTCGAACCTACGTGCCTAAACCCTGGGTGGCCCGTAAATGCGTCATGGTCAACAACACTAACCCTATATATTACGGCGGTCCTAAAAGAACGGGTTCGAAACCCGTTAATTGTTAGTTATAACTTGATGGTTGGACACCTGAACGACCCTGGTAATTGCTGGGCCTTTAGAGAACCATTTGGCTGATTCGTTGAACCACGACAATTATGAGACTAATAAAAGATGGATCACTGAGATCTGAAGGTGGTTTTTAATGATATTCAAAGAGTGTTTCTAAAATGCACGATATTATTTATTTATTGTAAGATAAACAGTCATTCATTTTTTCATTTATTTTACGGAACGTACACTGAAAATCTTCATTTTTTTTTCCATTCACAAATGTGATTAATCTCTCATATCACGGTACGATAATTTCCAATCTCTCCCGTGATATAGGACGGTACGATAATTTCCTCCAACGTTTGCACGAATCACAGATGACGGTGAACTCCGACCAATAAGACTTCTCCTCCTTCTGGCACACACGGATCTCTAACTATACAGAACCGAATTAATCCCTGGCACTCCTCTCGATCGGGAATATTATCCTCGGATAATAGCAAAGGGCTTATCGGATATGAGCAAACGATCGGACGATAAGAAATGCGCATCGGGTCGTTTGTATCGGTGTCAATTGGGGAGTCATTTGCGCCCCAGCGGCTTTCATGGTGGTGTGATTATCCTTCACGCTGGAAGGCAACGGGTTAGGTTGGGCGGGAGGTTAGGCTAGCGAGGCAGCATCTGGTATATCCAGTTCCTGGCGGGAGGTAGGTCAGCGAGGCAGCATCTGGTATATCCAGTTCGGGTCCCTGGCTGGAGGTAGGCTAGCGAGGCAGCATCTGGTATATCCAGTTCGGGTCCCTGGCTGGAGGTTAGGCTAGCGAGGCAGCATCTGGTATATCCAGTTCGTATCCCTGGCTGGCGATGGTGAGAGACTGTGCGAACATTCTGGTGGTGACGGTGGTGTGTGAGGAGCCGATAGTGACTGTGACGATAAGACAAGATGAAGATGCAGATGATGATAATGATAATGATTATGATAAAATGTTAATAATGATAGTCTGTAGTCCTGAAGGGAGGGATTATTTCCTAGTTCAAAGGTCAACTGACCCTGGTAATGATAATGATAATAATATTAATAATGATAATAATGAATAATGATAATAATAATAATACAATATATTCAGTCCTCTTTTTATAACAGGAAATTTACCTCGGCTCCTCCTCCATTATTTCTTTTTTTACATCTTCCTTTAACTTTCCATTCCTTGTGACTCCCATGGCAGTAACGCAGTGTTACGGGTCGGCTGTCGCCCGTAACGCATTCTGAATCATCCAGCATTAAGTGTCACTCGTGGAAGGTCGGGTAGGTCGTCCTTGAGCACCAAGCGGGTTAAGCTTCTCTTCGCTTGTCTGCGGGTTCGCTCGGGTTACCACTTCTTGGATCTGTTTATTGTAAGCCCTGCGTGGCTTCTCCTCAATGAGCCCTCAGGGGCTCAGAGAGAGAGAGAGAGAGAGAGAGAGAGAGAGAGAGAGAGAGAGAGAGAGAGAGAGAGAGAGAGAGATCAACCAGTAAAGTGCTCCATACATGCATCAGGGAAAGGCGTTGCTCCACTAAAATATAGCAGTTTTCTTCACTCCTGTGTATTGAATCTCATCTTCCACATGCCTTCTTCATTTCTTAGATAATTTCTTTTTGATAAAGATGGCGTGGAATGAAGGTCTCCAGGTGGAAGATGAATGACACTGTCCTTATTGATTCCAAAAGAAGAATTTGTGTGACAGTGATGCCCAAAGATCCAGGACTGGCATTTGATACTGAAATCTGGCACGGAACCTTGTAAGACATCACTGGAGCTTAGGATTCCATTCCAGCACTACCCTTGACCCAGAGATTCTGCCTGGAAGGATATCATGAGACATAATTAGGGCCTTTGGGTCCATTCCAGCACTACCCTTGACCCAGAGATCCTGCCTGGAAGGATATCATGAGACATAATTAGGGTCTTTGGGTCCATTCCAGCACTACCCTTGACTCAAGAGATCCCGTCTGGAAGGATGAGACATAACTGGGGCCTTTGGGTCCATTCCAGCTATACCCTTGACACAGGAGTCTTTGCCTGGAAGCAGAGCTGGTGACATTGGAGCCTACGGTTCCGTTCCAGCAATACCCTTTGACAGAAGTCCTGCCTGGAAGCACGGCTGGCAACATCATCAGAGCCTACGGCTCCAATCCAGCAGTACTCTTGACTACGAAATGCTAACCTGGAAGCAAAACTGAAGACATCATTGAAGTACGGGGTTCCAGCTATACCCTGGACGCAAAGGCCTTGGCCTTGGCCTTGAACTGGAAGCATCGACGAAGCCTTTCAAGGTTCCATCATTACCCTTGAGAGATCCACCCGGCCTTCCACAAACGGAGATATCACAACACATTATCATATAGATTGGGGGATGGTTGTGGATACAGCCAAGACACGAGCTCCGGAAAATCGAAAAATTGTTTGGCGGAGAATAATTTGTCATTCGGAATGATGTGTCTCTCAGTAGAACCTCGCTCGGGAAAGCATGAGTAGAGCGGAGAGACTGTTAAATTGCCGTGGCAGGGGACTGGGAAGCTGTGGTATATCTGTGGCTGCGGATTGAGAGGCTGTGGTATGGCTTTGGCTGGGGACTGAAAGGCTGTATAGTTCACTTTCCCTCTTTTATAGGTATTACTTCGGGTTTTGCTCCCGAGAGCTGGCTGCTCATGTACCCCCACCATAGCTAGACCTCGCAATACTTGGCAAACTGCTGCGTCACATGATTATTGTGTGGCCATCGGCAACTCAAGGGTGGGCCGTTTTGATACCTGCTTCTTTCCCTACACGTCGAAGCTTTGGAACTCTCTACCTTCTCATGTCTTTCCCTAATAACTATGACCTGCCACATTTCGAGACAGGTCTTTCTCAAAAATTCGTAAATACTTTCCCTTGTCTATTCTTTTTCCGTTTCATAATTCTCTTTATATGTCAGTTAAGGCCCGGAAAGTGAGGAGTGAGGAGAGGGGGGGGGGGTCTTATCTACATGATAGTGAGGAAAGAGTGGGGGGGGGGGGTCCTCTATCTACATGATAGTGAGGAAAGAGTGGGGGGAGGGGGGTCTCTATCTACATGACAGTGAGGAGATAGCGCGGGGGAGGGGTCTTATCTGCATAACAGTGAGGAGGGTTATGATACCGTCCCCTCGGGAAGTGGTAGGGTATAGCGGGCCTCCCACCCACCACCTTCTCTTCGGCAAGGCCGGAGATCCATTGAGAGCCTTCCTCCCCCGACGGAATATTACGTCTTCCTGTCTTGCTCCTGAAGACCAAGAAGGTTGAGAGGGATCCAGGATGAGCGACGGGAGTTTAACAAACATCTGCTGCTGGAATGATATGATTCTCTCTCTCTCTCTCTCTCTCTCTCTCTCTCTCTCTCTCTCTCTCTCTCTCTCTCTCTCTCTCTCTCTCTCTCTCTCGTATCCCCATCATCTACGCACCAGCAGCTAAAGTTCATTACCTATTGTTAAGGCGTGCAGGATGTGTGCCTCTGTGGAAGTGATGTCAGAGCGCCAATTCGCATTGGCGTGTCCATTCCCCTCTGGGTATGTTAGTTTGCCTTTCATGATGGGTGTTGTTTTGCGATGCTGTGTTACACCTTAGGGGTAATTCAGACGATAAGAGGTGGCTACACTATTAAAGGATTAGTCTTTTGACTATACTAGTGAAGACTAGTAGACATGGCCTTGGACTGTACTAGTGAAGGTATAGATACGTTACATGAGAAGGACAGATAACAGGAGACCTTAGGGTCCGTATCTGCGAAAGTGTTGCTGTAGCTTCTACCAGTGAGACCATTCTTCGGAAAATTTATATAGTCAAAAAAGAAGAAGAATGATTTTAATCCTCTAAATTTTCAGCCTGTGTGTCCTTCATAGCTCCCGCTCATGCCTGACAATAATCCCGGCAAATCCAATCATCTTGTCTGAAGATAGATGACGCACGAAGATTACCAATCAGGAGAGCGAATCATGGCTGATATATAATCCATTGTTGTCGTTTCTACTTCAAACGACTGAACGCGCCATCCGATGGATATGTGTTTTGGGCGTCATAATCAACTGGTTCTTGGTCAATAGAGTCGGAGACACTGGGTTACTAGGGCGAGGATTGGCCTTTAAGATACCTCTTTACTTTCCCCTCTAACACCTGTTGTACAGTTATCTTCCCCCGAACGTCCTTTCCCTTTCTTACAACCTGATTAATTTCCACGTTTCCCCCCCCCTCTCGCTCTCTCTCTCTCTTTTTTTATCCTTTCCCCCACGAAGTGGCATTGAATGGCGGGGAGAGAGAGAGAGAGAGAGAGAGAGAGAGAGAGAGAGAGAGAGAGAGAGAGAGAGAGAGAGAGAGAGAGCATGTTTTTGCTGGCGTCGCGTTCGGCCACCGTTAGAAACTACGTTCGTGTCGTAAGGTTGGGTTGCGATCTCTTGCGACGCATCGTGGGGTCTCCGTAAGGGAGGTAGTGGTTGGGGGGGGGAGGATATGGGATTAAGAGGTACACAGAGGTCGTAAACATCCTCCAATCACGCGTCAGGGTTTTACGGTGATTACTAGAAGGTTTTCCATGATTACATCTAATTACATTAGTGTAATTATAGGAGGAAAGCCACAGTATGATTATATAAGGGGAAGCCGGGCTATAGTTTGATAAATAGATGCACGTAATTGTGTAGATTGCGACCAAGGTGAATCTATATGTCTCCTCCAGTACCCTTGACGTAATACAGTATGTAATACAGTGTGGAGGTCATAGATTTGGAGTGTTTAACTACATGGCTACGAAGGTCTCTACCTTCCACACTACAAAACTGTAGCTTGCCAACTGTATAGCCAGAACTGCCTCTCTTACTATAGTTTGTCTATATGTCTAACACGAGATAGCAGATCAATTGCTCGATTGCCATTTTTCCATACGATACTGAATAATATTTCACCATAATATATATATGTATATATTTTTTTCTATACAAATAATCCTTTATGACAAGGGAATCGTATTTCAATATGGCCAGCATTTTTTTTTCATTTGTAAATAATACCGTACGGCATTCTCTCTCTCTCTCTCTCAGGCAGTTTAACTGCGTGATTGACTTCATCACACTATGTATCCTGCTGCGTTCCGTAGTGCATCATAGTAAGCTGACACTGTGGGGTAGACATGAGCATTATGCGAAGTCACTCGGGAACCGGGTCGAACCCGTACGTTGCAAGAGTCGAAAGGCGAACGACGCATCGAAACACGGATCGATGCATTGAAACAGCGAATGATGCCCTGAAACAGCGAACGACGCATTGAAACAGCGAACGACGCATTGAAACAGCGAACGAAGCCTTGAATCTGCCGGTTCCTGTGGAGATGTCAGTTTCGGATCCGTGACACCGAGGCCTCCTCCCCCAAGTGAGGAGGCTTAGGAATAAGCCTTCGAAAATTGGACGAGGCTCAAACTGAGAGTAGCTTTGTTGAGGCTTTAGTCATAAGAAGAAACCCGGACCAGTAATGAGATTGGCTTGTGTCCAAGCTTCGAATCAAGAGGCGTGTGTGTGTGTGTGTGTTCGTGCCGATACGATATCCTCTATGGGCTGATGATGAAGACGGGGAGGTAGGGGAGTAGGATACCACCCCGTCCAATTTGATGTAAATATGTCAATAGATATTTCAGTTCAGTTCTTCTTTGGGCTA
>NC_092238.1:28364402-28366902 GCF_036320965.1 Panulirus ornatus | reverse complement strand
TATTAGATTTGCGTTTGTGATATCGTCTGCTTGCAATAAGGTGATTTTGGCTCGTATAGATGTCGCCACTGCTCCATCAAAATTTACTCTAACTCTAGAAGGATATAGAGTACTCTAGAAGGATATAGATTACTCTAGAAGGATATAGATTACTCTAGAAGGATATACATTACTCTTAAAGGATATAGATAACTCTAGAAGGATATAGATTACTTGAGAAAGATATAGATTACTTTAGAAGGATATAGATTACTCTAGAAGAATGTAGTTTACTCTAGAAGGATATAGGTTACTCTAGAAGGATACAGATTACTCTAGAAGGATATAGATTACTTGAGAAAGATATAGATTACTTTAGAAGGATATAGATTACTCTAGAAGAATGTAGTTTACTCTAGAAGGATATAGATTAAATTAGAAGGATATAGGTTACTCTAGAAGGATACAGATTACTCTAGAAGGATATAGATTACTTGAGAAAGATATAGATTACTTTAGAAGGATATAGATTACTTTAGAAGGATATAGATTATAGATATCGGCGACGATAGACACTATTTGACTGTCGCCTTATGCATGACCGATGTGAATTTAGACTCTCGCAAAAATGATCGCCCTAGGCCAACGGATTACATTAAGAGTTGATCAAGTTACCTTCACAACCCTAGGTTATATTTGCTACCTTCATAACCCTAGTTGGATCATGTTAAGGTTCGATAAGTTACCTTCACAATTCTGATTTGATTACATTGATCAATTATATTAATAGACCAGGCTGGATTATATTAGAATTTTGATGAATTACCTTTCGCATGCTTCGTTGGATGGAATTAAGGTTAGGTCAGCTGCTTTCACAGTCATGGTTGGATTACATTGGGGTTTGGAGGGGTTACCTTCGTAATCCCTGTCGGATTATATTAAGATATGATTAGTTACTTTTATAATCCTAGCTGGACTGACTGTATTAATTAGTGATCTCACCTTGATAATCCTGTCCGGATTACTTTAAGGTTTAATCAGTTACCTTTCTAATCCCAGCTGGATTCTATTAAATTTTGAACGATTACCTCTCTGATCCCGGATGGATTATATTAAGGCTTGACCAGTACCTCTACAGTCCTGGCTGGATTACATTATGGTCTGATCATTTACCTTCCTAATCCTTGGTGAATTATATTAATAATTAATGAGTTACCTAACCTAACCTGGCTGGATTATATTGCGGTCGATCACTTAGCTCCATAACACTGGGTAGGTGGAGCCTCGGCTTCAATAACACGTAATGGGTTTAACATCATCAACAGAATGCGTAAAAATAACTCAATTTTTATGTCAATGTATATAACATTAAGTTTGTTTTTGTCCATTGGTATATGGAGGTCGGTGGGTTTGGCTTCCATATCCGGAAAGAAGGTGACGTTTTTTTTCCTTTATCCGGATGAAAGGTGATTTTTCTCTTTATCTGGATAAATGGTGACTTTTTCTCCGGATAAAGGGTGACTTTTCTCTTTATCCGGATAAAAGGTGACTTTTTATCCGGATAAAGGGTGACTCTTCTCTTTATCCGGATAAAAGGTGACTTTTTATCCGGATAAAGGATGACTTGTTATCCGTATCTAGATAAGAGTTACCTTATCTGTGTCTAGATCACAGGTGACGTTTCTCTTTATCCGGATGATGGGCTATATTCTGTCTCTTTATATGATAGATGAGTTTTCTCTCTGTTCGGATAATATATCACTGCCTCCCTTTATCTGGATAACGGGTAATGTCTCTTCATTATTTCCGATATCATTACGGACACCCAGTGATTCTTTTTATATATTTAATCCGGTTCGCTTTTGTACGATATGGCCTCTTTATCCACTGAGATGCAGTTAGGATCCTCTCTGTCCGGATAAAAAGATCATTCCATCTTATCCTTCTTAGCGCTATTGGATCCTTCTGTTCATCCAGGGAAGACTTCGAGAGAGGAAAGAGGATCGGATGGATGTGGGATCCAATGGTGGGACCGTGGAACAGACCAACAAGCAAGTGTGTGTTCTCAAAACCCGGAGCCCGGAATCGAACCCTTGACCTCAAATCGCCCGAGCCTCTTCAGCCCCATACCGGATTTTCAATTCATTATTTTTTTTGGTGTCCTTCAGTCCCCACGTTTGCTCTCTCTCTCTCTCTCTCTCTCTCTCTCTCTCTCTCTCTCTCTCTCTCTCTCTCTCTCTCTCTCTCTCTCTCTCTCCCTCCCTCCCCTTCACCCATTCCTTGATTAGCTGAATAAATTAATAGGTTAAGATTCGTACGTGTGTGTTGTGTGTGTGTGTGTGTGTGTGTGTGTGCGTGTGTGTGTGTGTGTGTGTGTGTGTGTGTGTGCGAGACCTGGCTACCGCGCGTCCAGCCAGCCACGCCCCACTGAGGTCTGGCCCCTATCCCACCCCTCCCACTCCCCAGCCTCCCCCCCATCCCCCACCCCCTCTCTCTCTCTCTCTCTCTCTCTCTCTCTCTC
>NC_092238.1:28351902-28359402 GCF_036320965.1 Panulirus ornatus | reverse complement strand
TTTTCTCTTCTTTCATCCACACCCACTCACTCTTCTTGCCATTAGCCGAGCTTTGTGATTTTTATGAACCCACACAACCCAAGAGGTTAAATCTTATATAAATCTTATATTGTAGATATATGGACGGTAGCTCACAAGGTACTGGCTGTGCCCCCTTCGACACAACAACCTTAGGGTGTTATGATTCAACACCTTGGGAAACTGTGTTGACTTGAAACCTATATCCTCTTAGTATTTTTGTGCGTGTAAAAAAGAGTTAAATAACATATGGAGGGTTAGAACACAGGCGTTGATGCTGTGTTTGGAAGGTTCCGTTGGATTCAATAAACGAAATGATGCCAGTCTGTTGAATGGTTGTTGTTGGTCCTGGTGTTCTGTTACCTCGTAGAAGGGAGGGATCTTTTTAGCGAGAGATGAGAACACTTGACGGTGACTCAGGAGCCTCAGTGAAACATACAGTCAAGAGAGAGGAAGTCTATCCACCTGATGCAGATTTGGGAAAGAAGCTAACGCTCGATTGATCTAGCTTACATGTGAAGTCGTAGCTTTTAGCTGTGAAAAGAACGGGTCATTGGTCCTGTTCAGGGATGTACGAGATGTATCTATAATGCTGACAGTATTTCCTAAGAAGGGAAGCACTGCAAATTTGGATGTCACCCGCCCGACCAGAGGGTCTTGTGTGCCACGCTGTGCGTGATGTTGCTAAAGCTATGAAAGGTGGAGTAATAGACTGTCGTGTTCCTTTCATGTGGTGATGTGGTGCGACGTCAAGTGCTCCGTGCGTGTGATAAAAGGAGATGCAGGAGACAGTTTCCCTAAAGAACCCCGCAACTTAGAACTGGGCGGACACACGTATGGCTGAGGTGGTGAAGCGGGTATTGGAAGGGTCAGGGAGAAGAGAAATCTTGGGGGAATTTACCTTCTCCTAAAGACCCCCCACCTGTGGCTGCATCTCTCGAGAGCCAACTGAACGGCAGAGAATTCCTTTAAGTGCCATGAGGGAGTCGCCTTCTGTGTGGCTGCTGAATGACAACACTTGAAACTAAAAGCCAGTGGCGTTCGGACAGTGAATCAGACTTCCCTCCGTGCCATGATCCTGGATGGAGCTTATCACCCGTTCTTGCAAGACCAAATGTGGATCATCTTGCTGCAGACGCTTCTAAAATCCAGTAGGTATCCCTGCATACGCCTGTGAAGCTTTGGCTTGCTTGCATCCAGTCTTGCGAGGTGAAACACGACAGTAGAATTACCCAAGATATGTTTTACATGTGTTATTAAGTTTAGATTCATATCCATTCAGGTGTTTGGTTTAAGTTGATGTATAGTTAGTGAAAAAAAAAAGTAACTCAAAGAGAAATGAGACTTTGGTGATTTGGTTTACTTTCTTGCCTTGCGTTAGTCTCTGTGCATCAAGAAATGTCCCCATCATCTGGTTAAGCTGATTAGCTGGGTGGTTGGTGTAGCTATCAACTGTCAGGGTCATTAAGGCCGTCCGTGTCAAACTACCACAGCCACCGAACCAAAACAAATCACCCTTAACGTATTCCTTTTTAGGTGTTAAGGATAATCATAAGACCACTTACACTCTCAGTATGCATGTGGTTTCTGCCATCTATGACTGAACACAAAGTGTCATCCAGTTCTGTGCCAACAGTGGTGCGTTGGGCAGTAGATGTGGTGGTGCCAAGACCTTTTAACATTTCATTTACCAGGGTAAGTCTTCAAGTCTGGCGTCTGACCTTGTTTGACCTTTGTGACGTATAAAGTGACCTTCAGCCTCGAATGTGAAAAAAGCTCATTAATCTCTCTTTCTCTCTCTCTCTCTCTCTCTCTCTCTCTCTCTCTCTCTCTCTCTCTCTCTCTCTCTCTCTCTCTCAACTTAAAGTCTCACAGGAACTGTTGTGTTTACATTTCGCTCATTTCATTTCCCGGAAGAGTAATTTATTCCCCTTTTTTTTTTTTGACCTTTCTTCTGATGTTTGAGTTGACATTTTTTTTTCTTTTTCTCTTACGTCTAGTATGAGAGACTGCCTCGCCTTGCATACACCATAGGAAACTCCCGATGGAAGCGGTGCATGTGTGTGGGTGAGGAGTGGTATGAATGGGTGGTATGAATGGGTGGTATGAAGTAATCACATGAGTGCGTTTGGTGAGTGTGTTGCCCCTGTGGTGGTTATACATTTTCTGTCGATGGGACGTTGCATGACGAGGGAGCCATGTGATGTGCACAGCGGTACATACTACTGTTGAGCCATGGTGAGCAGAAGGGAAATTACCACAGCTCTTGTATGCAGATGACGCCGTGCCGATAGCGGCGTGAGAGAGGAGTTGGACAAAATGATCCATCACTTCAGCACATGTTGGAGGAGGATGCTGAAAGCGAATGCAAGTAGAAAGTGAGGTTGTCAGGTTCGTCTCGAAAGAGATGGGAGATCAGGGTGTAATATAAGTTTGCATTATGAGGACCTGGAAGTTGTAGGATAAGTTTTTGGGGTATCTGGGAGATTAAAGTTCAGGAAGGATGTTAGCGGGAGAGCAGAAGTTTGAGTTGTAAATTTTAACTGCAGTGAGGGGAAAGAATCTGAGAGGCCGCTGAAAGCTCTTGGCGAGCGGAAGAGTTGAGGACAGTGAGCTCAGAGTCTTGCGAGGAGGAGCACTCGTCCCCTGTTCTGATGCGCGAATGCGAAGCCCAATTTTATATGTCTGAAATGACGACAGGAGAGATGGGAAACCGCAGTCGTATAAGTGGAACTGAAAGATAAAATAAAGGAAAAGGACAAAGAACGAATGAACGTGTTATGGGGAGATTTAAGTAGTTAGAGAGAAAGTGTGTGAGTGATGAACTTCGTCTGCGAAAGCATCGTTTTCTAGAATTACAATAACAGATGGTTGTCTGGTTCAGAAGCTGGTTACATGATGCAGCTGAAGGCACAAGAGTTGAGGGGTAGACCCCAGAAGAGAAATGGGTAGACTGACTGAGAGAATAGATTTAGGGCTAGGGCATATTTCAGATGAAGATGCTAAAAGGAATGACAGGGTAGTCGATCGAACAGAAGTATATTGTGTATGAAGGTGGTGTCCAATGGAGACGCTGGTCTTACTTGATCAGTGAAATTAAGCCTGTGAATCGAAGGTGTTGCTAAAGTCCATTATGTGTGTCGCTTAAGCGCCCTAGGCGTGTGTTGAGGATGTGTGTGTCGTTGGTTTCAGAGGCTGTATGCACCACCATGGCATTGGCAGTGGAGTCGATGATGATGAAATGATAATGCTATTAATTTGCGTTAGTCCCTGCCATTGTCCTTAGGTCCATTGCTGTTAGTGCCGTTATTATTGTTGTTACTATAATTGATGATTATGATAATCGTAATAATGATAATAATGATAATGATAACTTGTTCCTTATCATCATTGTCACTGATGTTATTGACTAGTCAACCAATGGCATGAGTTGGTTTGCTTCCGCCATGATGCTGCTGCTTGAGTCTAGGTGCCAAAGCCACGGCTCACGGAGCCTCTTTAAGCACCTCACATGCGTCGTGCGAGGACGCGCCAGGAGCTGTGGAAGGCACAGCGGCTTTGTGGAGGACAGGCAGCCACAACCTACCTGCCGTTCGTCTTCGATCCCCGAGGCAGCGTAGGGGGATCCTTCCCTCCCCAGAGCTCGATGTCCACCTACGTCAGAGCTCCCACGGCTGCATCTTGTTAGCCTTCTGTGGCCAGGAGTCTATACTTCGTCGACGTCCTCACCATGCTGTCACTTTTCCCCCAAGTTCTTCTCCTGTAGAATGTCCGTTCACAAGACCTAGGCCATGTAGACGTTTGGCAACCGTGTGTCGCAGAAAGCCTAGTCTTAAGTCCATCTACGTAGGGTATTTAGGTGTTTATTTACCATGTTTTCCATCTTCAGATGTAGATATATCCTGAATGTTTCCGTGGACGTTCGCGCGCGTCTGTCGTATATTCATGTCGGCCACACAGACTGTCGAGTGCGATTTAAGGAACCCCCGTTCTGCGTCTGGCCAAGTGCAGCACACAACTTCGCCGAGAAGAAGTGTGGGGATCTTTGTCTTCGGGTCACGTACTCCAGGCAAAGACATTTCAGATGCCTGATAAACTTTCACCTGGAGACTTTGGATACCCAAGTCCGGCATTTCGGGTAGAGGATAAACTTTTTCCCGAACGATTTTTCGTGTCCTGGTTCCGTCCAGTCTTGTGGTAGTAGCGAAACATTAGAACCCTCTGTGGTATTCCCATTAAGCGTTCATTTTGCCTTCAAGCTACCCCCTTCTTCTCTTCGATCCTCAAACCACAAGAACTGGATTTATCGTCCGATCAACAGCTCTTTTTTGTCTCTCGCTCGTACAAGTCAGGGGGGTTACTGTCGATGCTCAACATTTCCTTTAAGACTAAGGATAATCCACATCACCATCGTCGTCGACGGCGTTAAAACCCCGACTATTCTCGGGTTAACGGCACCGTACCTTGTGTATGGGCTGAAGGAGAGTCAACACGAGATAAGGTCACGCCCTTCTGTTTGTACTTCTTACGACTCCACCTGCAGATGTCCACCGGATACCCGACTCCAGTAGGGGACATACGACCTGAGACAGTCATCTTTATTCCTGGCTGACAGATAAGACCCGGGGATACTCCGTGGTACCTCCTGCCGTATCATTTTTGCGTTACGAGCTTCTGGAAGAGTTTGAGGACTCTGGGTACTTGCGTGACCCACACACTGAGAGCCGAAAGTGTCTCACCCTCCTCGAGAAAAATGGCTGGTGTCCCGACCCAACGGTGTCTGGTACCTTCAGGAAAATAGACTCGAAGAGATTAAGACCATTAGCCTTTTGATATTTTTGACCTTACTTTCAGATCGTCCTCCTAAAGAAGGGAAAAGTATTTATTGATCTTCATTTTGAGGTATTGATCTCCATGGTAGCATTTCTGTTCTTTGATATTGCAGGCACCGGTCACGTACAAAACTTCTCGTCGATGCCAGATCTTATTTCAACTATTTTGGAACTGATAAGTACAAAGAAGTAAAGAGAGAAGAGTGGAAAATAATTGTAGAGTTTTAGAGGGTCAGGTTCCACCTGTTTGGAAAGACACGAGAAAGTAAAAGAGTTCCAAAGTTTGGCGGTGTTGGGGAAGAAAGAGACACCACAACGGCCCACGCTTAAGTTGCATTTTAACGAGAAGAGCACAGAGCATCGGGGAGAATTACCTCGAATGATACCACGCTAATGGTATCGCCTTCACAATTTTCTTCTTACCAACACAGTTCCTTTTTTTTCGACAGCACAGCTCTGCCCTGCAGCTTTCAGCAGCGCGAGTGTGATGTATAGCACTCATCATCACGTCTCCGTTCTGCAGTTTTCTGTTATGGCGAGAGTAACAACCACATTGTGGTCCATTCCAAGTTGGAATGAGACACATCAGGGTCCGTCTGTAGGTGTTTTAGTGTCAGTCTGAGACGTGACTCTGTTTATGATGATGATGGCGGTAACGATGGCTGTCATAGTCACTGGACGTGACTCGTGAGCCAGTGGCGGCGAATCAGTGAGTGAAGCAGTGAATGAATCAGTGAACGAAACACTATAATGAGTTTGTGTCAAAAAGAAAAAGGGGGTGGCGGGAGCAAGGAGGAAATTCAGTATTGAGGAATTATTATGAATTTCCTCCGCTTGTGAGCTGATGGCGTCAAAGAAATAAAGAAATAATAAAATGCTAAACAAATACTGGGTACGTGCTCATACATACTAATGAGCTAATTAGCATTCATGATCTGCGACCCGTGTTATTGCCAGTGAAAGAGTAATTCCTACGTACGTACGCTATATTCCATAAGCGTAGTTCCCACCAGGAATATATATATATATATATATATATATATATATATATATATATATATATATATATATATATATATATACTTAGGTTTAAGGTGAATAAAGTGAATATGTAAGTCCGTTTGGATCAGAAAAGACTTAGTCGTGGTTTCCGTGTTAGTATATGTAGTTCCAGCTGGCTAGGCTGCAGTAGGGTGGCGGGGTACCAGCTGCATGTCAGCCCAAGGCTTACCAGATGCCTAAGGCGTGTGTGTGTGTGTGTGTGTGTGTGTCCTCGTGGCCAGCTGTCTCGTCCCATCCTCCTCCTGCTGGACGGTTCTCTGGTGGCGTCATTTCGGATCACGGCTGACTCTCCACGACCCACACTTGGGTGCGGACACACACCTCACACCTGCACACACACACACACACACACTACCCAGGGCACTTCACCCCACGCACTCCCTCACTCCCACACACGCCCACTCCCTCACTCCATCCTTCTGGTTCATCCGTGCCCTCCCCCCTCTTCTTTCCTTCCATCTCTCTTGATCGTCTCAGCAGCAGATATATATGTTTATATTTGTCCTCAGTTGGTATTATCTCCTTCCTCTCTCGTTTCCTCCCCTCATTTCCAGTCACATACCTCACTCCCGTGAGAAGACCCACCACCTCCGGGGTTCTCTTCCTCTTGGTAAGGTCCTGGTGCAGGACACACACACACACACACACACACACACACACACACACACACACGTCAAATATGTCGCCAGGCAAGGCTGAAGGAGCTTTCTTGGAGGGGTCTCCGCCACTCTTCCAGACGCCACTTCCCATCCTCAAAATTCTCCTCAGAGTTCCATGCCACGGTTGTCCATTTCTCGGTGCTCTCCTCGCCATTTTCCCCCTCCTCACTCTTTTCAGAGTATTTCTGAAGATTATTATTATTATTCTCTCTCTCTCTCTCTCTCTCTCTCTCTCTCTCTCTCTCTCTCTCTCTCTCTCTCTCTCTCTCTCTCTCTCAAAACCTCCCACACCTCACGACCATGCCTCACAAACTTTTCCCCCTTCACTTACTTCCACTTGGGTCTTGTTAGGATTTACAATCACCTTCCTATTTTCTTTTTTTTTCTCTCTTACTCTCCTTCATCATTGTTCTCCACTGACCAAACATTTTTTCTCTCTCCCTCAGTTTTCCCACTTCGCTGCACTATCATTCACCCTCACCTTCCCTGCTTGTGTGTGTGCTTCAGCGCCACGTCTTTCTCCCTCTCGTCTCCTCATCCTACTGAGGACCTCTGGATTGTCCATCTAGGTTAGGGGGGGTCGTGCCACCAGATGACCACTACTACCACATCTGTGGGGAGACGTAACCCGAACCACTGTACACACCATACCACTGCCCTACCACACCACTACCATCACCACCGACACAACACCACTGCCCTAACACACTACCACCACCATCACAGTACCCTACCACACCACCATCACTATACCACTGCCCTACCACACTACCACCACCATCACTATACCACTGCCCTACCACACTACCACCACCATCACCGTACCACTGCCCTACCACACTACCACCAACACCATACCACTGCCCTACCACACCACCACCACTATCACTATACCACTGCCCTACCACACTACCACCACCATCACCGTA
>NC_092238.1:28329402-28346902 GCF_036320965.1 Panulirus ornatus | reverse complement strand
TCTCCTGATGATTACATGTACCGGTACATGCAACACACGTGCAGGATTTGTTACATAGATTTTCTTTGGGGTTTTAAGGCCACTGGACATAGACAGGATATGTTACATAGATATTCTTTGAGTCTGTAGACTACGGACATTGTAGATATCAAGAGTGTGGTTCACATCTTTATATGTGTGTGTGTGTGTGTGTGTGTGTGTGTGTGTAGGTAGCAGCTCAAGCATCGCGTCCCGTCCTCCGGACTATGCATGGCGCCGCCACGGCTGAAGATGGTGGTGTCTTGGGAGGACACGAACCCCCTCCCGTAGCCAGGGAGTGGAAGAGTCATCCTCCCGCCGGAGTCGTCGAGGTGAGGGACGGTTCCGTCCACGGCGAACCGGCACATCTGGCATGATGGGTGGCCATTGGGCTGGTTTGTTGGTTCCTGTGGGGTGATGGGGGTGTTGGTTCCTGTGGGGTGATGGGGGTGTTGGTTCCTGTGGGGTGATGGGGGTGTTGGTTCCTGTGGGGTGATGGGGGTGTTGGTTCCTGTGGGGTGATGGGGGTGTTGGTTCCTGTGGGGTGATGGGGGTGTTGGTTCCTGTGGGGTGATGGGGGTGTTCCTGTGGGGTGATGGGGGTGTTGGGTCTGTGGGTGATGGGGGTGTTGGTTCCTGTGGGTGTGATTGTGGGTGTTGGTTCCTGTGGGGTGAGGGGGTTGTTTGGTTCCTGTAGGGGTGATGGGTGGTGTTGGTTCCTGTGGGGTGATGGGGTGTTGGTTCCTGTGGGGTGATGGGGTGTTGGTTCCTGTGGGGTGATGGGGGTGTTGGTTCCTGTGGGGGTGATGGGTGTGTTGGTTCCTGTGGGGTGATGGGGGTTTGGTTCCTGTGGGGTTGATGGGGGGTGTTGGTTCCTGTGGGGTGATGGGGGTGTTGGTTCCTGTGGGGTGATGGGGGTGTTGGTTCCTGTGGGGGTGTTGGTCTGGGGTGATGGTGTTGGTTCCTGTGGGTGATGGGGGTGTTGGTTCCTGTGGGGTGATGGGGGTGTTGGTTCCTGTGGGTGATGGGGGTGTTGGTTCCTGTGGGGTGATGGGGGTGTTGGTTCCTGTGGGGTGATGGGGGTGTTGGTTCCTGTGGGGTGATGGGGGGTGTTGGTTCCTGTGGGGTGATGGGGGTGTTGGTTCCTGTGGGGTGATGGGGGTGTTGGTTCCTGTGGGGTGATGGGTGTGTTGGTTCCTGTGGGGTGATGGGGGTGTTGGTTCCTGTGGGGTGATGGGGGTGTTGGTTCCTGTGGGGTGATGGGGGTGTTGGTTCCTGTGGGGTGATGGGGGGTGTTGGTTCCTGTGGGGTGATGGGTGTGTTGGTTCCTGTGGGGTGATGGGTGTGTTGGTTCCTGTGGGGTGATGGGGGGTGTTGGTTCCTGTGGGGTGATGGGGGTGTTGGTTCCTGTGGGGTGATGGGGGTGTTGGTTCCTGTGGGGTGATGGGGGTGTTGGTTCCTGTGGGGTGATGGGGGTGTTGGTTCCTGTGGGGTGATGGGGGTGTTGGTTCCTGTGGGGTGATGGGGGTGTTGGTTCCTGTGGGGTGATGGGGGGTGTTGGTTCCTGTGGGGTGATGGGGGGTGTTGGTTCCTGTGGGGTGATGGGGGGTGTTGGTTCCTGTGGGGTGATGGGGGTGTTGGTTCCTGTGGGGTGATGGGGGTGTTGGTTCCTGTGGGGTGATGGGGGTGTTGGTTCCTGTGGGGTGATGGGGGGTGTTGGTTCCTGTGAGGTGATGGGTGGTGGACGGTTGGGTGTGGCACCCAGGGAGAGGGAGGGAGGGAGGGAGAGTGAGAGGGTTGGGTATGGATAGGAGAGGCCAGGAGGTTGGGGTAGGGGTTGGTTGGTTCGGGCGGAGTGGGGGGTGGAGTGGTGTGAGAAGGTGAATGCAGGAGAGAGAGAGAGAGAGAGAGAGAGAGAGAGAGAGAGAGAGAGAGAGAGAGAGAGAGAGAGAGAGAGAGAGAGAGAGAGAGATGGGACAGGCATAGATGTATCTGGGGTCGAATCAAGCTGGGTGAAATTCTGGTTCTCCCTTACATAGGGGCGATGCTCCAGGGAGATGCGTGTGTCTTGAAGCAGCCAGGGAGGCAGAGCCTCCTGTGATGAGTGTATCTGTGTACCCTCACGAGTATACTCACTCGAGTGTACCTGTGTACATTCACCAGTTTACACAAGGTGTACTTGTTTACACATAATACCATGAATAAGATAGGAATGGATGGGGTGGGTCAAACGCTTTCAGTCTCTCTCTCTCTCTCTCTCTCTCTCTCTCTCTCTCTCTCTCTCTCTCTCTCTCTCTCTCTCTCTCTCTCTCTCTCTCTCTCCTTGCTCAGTCCCGTTTCTACCTCAGCAACACTAATGAATGGATCCTGACGAAAAAAAAGAAAAAATACACACACACACAAAAAAAAAAGATTCTCTAATTAGCCTTTATAAATCTAAATATGCCCTCCGCCGTTAAAAAGATAACTAAATTTAAACGCAATTAACTCCTTGTGTGTGAGAGAGACTCGCGCGTAGGTGTTGTACGCATCTGTGTCCAATCTTACGCCAGGTTCTTCAGTGTCATTAAGAACTTAAAGAAGAACTTTCCCCCCCCTCATCTTAAGGTCACACTGAGGAACTTGAGAGAGAGAGAGAGAGAGAGAGAGAGAGAGAGAGAGAGAGAGAGAGAGAGAGAGAGAGAGAGAGAGAGAGAGAGAAACGTCTCGTGAATCGCGTGTGCACACATTCAGAGCAAATGGCTGAGCCGCATTTCAAGAGGGTTGCAAAATCCAATTCGTTGGCGAGGGCGGTCCAGGGCGTCTCGTAATTGATCTATCAGTCATCAGAGAGAGAGAGAGAGAGAGAGAGAGAGAGAGAGAGAGAGAGAGAGAGAGAGAGAGAGAGAGAGAGAGAGAGAGAGAGAGAGTGAGTTTGTATCCTCAGGGATGGCTGCTAGAGGGGGTGGGTGGTGTTGGGCGTGGCCGTGTGACGTAACCCTTCGACGCCCGCCCACCACCTAGCCACGCCCACCTCACCTCCTGCTCTCCCTCTGGTCCGTTCGTGCTCTTCGTTCCATTCCGTGCGTTCCACTTTGTTCGCTGTCTGACCCGTTCTGCGTGTTCGCTGCTCCGTTCTTGTTCTTTTGGGTCGCTGTCCACACTGTCCCATCTCGTTCCACTGGATCGCCTTCTACCCGTCGCGTTCCCTGGTCAGTCCTGTTCCTCTAACTTAGTGTTTACCCATCTTGTTCTCTGTTCCATTCCATCGCTCGCTGTCTACCTTTTGTATTCCTCTGTTCCACCTTATCTCTGTAGCACACAGAGCCCATCCGTCGATTTCTGTGCACCAGCCCCACCCGCCGTCTGTGTGAAAACAGAAACAGAGAGCGAGGGAATGGACCGTGAAACAGAGAGAAACGGGACCGAGAAACGGACTAACAACACTAACGAGGCCAGAGAGAGAGAGAGAGAGAGAGAGAGAGAGAGAGAGAGAGAGAGAGAGAGAGAGAGAGAGAGACCCACCTCATACACTCGACCATTTCCCAGTGATTGACCTCATTTCCCTGACCCCCCCCTTGACCTTTTCTGGAGTTCAGAGAAGAGAGCGGAGTGAGGCTTCGTCTGTCGGGCAACCATTCTCTTTCGTCGTCCGAGGTGTCTGGCACGCGTCACTATGCATAATGGAACGGGAGACAGACAGAGAAACAGACGGGCGACGGACGGTAGCCACACGCTAAACCCCACCACCACCCCAACCCTCCCTCCCTCCATCAATCCCCGTCACAGTCCAATGGGGTTTCTTTTCAAGGTATCTTATCTCCGTCGTGTTATCTCCGTCGTGTTATCTCCGTCGTGTTATCTCCGTCGTGCTATCTCCGTCGTGTTATCTCCGCCGTGTTATCTCCGTCGTGTTATCTCCGCCGTGTTATCTCCGTCGTGTTATCTCCGCCGTGTTATCTCCGTCGTGTTATCTCCGTCGTGTTATCTCCGTCGTGTTATCTCCGCCGTGTTATCTCCGTCGTGTTATGTCCGCCGTGTTATCTCCGTCGTGTTATCTCCGTCGTGTTATCTCCGTCGTGTTATCTCCGTCGTCAGCTCGAGACTCGAGGGAATGAATAAAAGATCTCGTGTGATTCAGGTCAGAAGTGTGACGCTATTGTGTCCCCGGGACGCTCCTGTGTGACCGCTGCTCATCAAAAAGGCTGTGGAAAACAGAGACCCATCCTAGTGTTACCTGAAGTGCCTGGTGACAACGTGACCTATCCTGGTGTTACCTGAAGTGTCTGGTGACAACATGACCCATCCTGGTGTTACCTGAAGTGCCTGGTGACACCATGACCCATCCTGGTGTTACGTGAAGTGCCTGGTGACGCCATGACCCATCCTGGTGTTACCTGAAGTGCCTGGTGACGCCATGACCCATCCTGGTGTTACCTGAAGTGCCTGGTGACACCATGACCCATCCTGGTGTTACCTGAAGTGTCTGGTGACAACGTGACCCATCCTGGTGTTACCTGAAGTGCCTGGTGACAACGTGACCTATCCTGGTGTTACCTGAAGTGTCTGGTGACAACATGACCCATCCTGGTGTTACCTGAAGTGCCTGGTGACAACATGACCCATCCTGGTGTTACCTGAAGTGTCTGGTGACAACGTGACCCATCCTGGTGTTACCTGAAGTGCCTGGTGACAACATGACCCATCCTGGTGTTACCTGAAGTGTCTGGTGACAACATGACCCATCCTAGTGTTACCTGAAGTGTCTGGTGACACCGTGACCCATCCTGGTGTTACCTGAAGTGTCTGGTGACAACGTGACCCATCCTGGTGTTACCTGAAGTGTCTGGTGACAACATGACCCATCCTGGTGTTACCTGAAGTGCCTGGTGACAACATGACCCATCCTGGTGTTACCTGAAGTGTCTGGTGACAACGTGACCCATCCTGGTGTTACCTGAAGTGCCTGGTGACAACATGACCCATCCTGGTGTTACCTGAAGTGCCTGGTGACAACATGACCCATCCTGGTGTTACCTGAAGTGTCTGGTGACAACATGACCCATCCTGGTGTTACCTGAAGTGCCTGGTGACAACATGACCCATCCTGGTGTTACCTGAAGTGTCTGGTGACAACATGACCCATCCTGGTGTTACCTGAAGTGTCTGGTGACAACGTGACCCATCCTGGTGTTACCTGAAGTGCCTGGTGACAACGTGACCCATCCTGGTGTTACCTGAAGTGTCTGGTGACAACGTGACCCATCCTGGTGTTACCTGAAGTGTCTGGTGACACCGTGACCCATCCTGGTGTTACCTGAAGTGTCTGGTGACAACATGACCCATCCTGGTGTTACCTGAAGTGTCTGGTGACAACATGACCCATCCTGGTGTTACCTGAAGTGCCTGGTGACAACATGACCCATCCTGGTGTTACCTGAAGTGTCTGGTGACAACATGACCCATCCTGGTGTTACCTGAAGTGTCTGGTGACAACGTGACCCATCCTGGTGTTACCTGAAGTGCCTGGTGACAACGTGACCCATCCTGGTGTTACCTGAAGTGTCTGGTGACAACGTGACCCATCCTGGTGTTACCTGAAGTGTCTGGTGACACCGTGACCCATCCTGGTGTTACCTGAAGTGTCTGGTGACAACATGACCCATCCTGGTGTTACCTGAAGTGTCTGGTGACAACGTGACCCATCCTGGTGTTACCTGAAGTGTCTGGTGACAACATGACCCATCCTGGTGTTACCTGAAGTGTCTGGTGACAACATGACCCATCCTGGTGTTAGGTGTAGAATCTTTTACAAGTTTAGAATCTTTTTTACACGTGTAGAATCTTTTACAAATGGAGAATCTTTTACAAGCGTAGAATCTTTTACAGGTTTAGAATCTTTTTTCACAAGTGTAGAATCTTTTACAAGTGGAGAATCTCTTATAATCATAGAATCTTTTCCAAGTGGAGAATCTTTTACAGATTCATTTACTCAGGTGGTGAAGGGGTTTTCTTTGCTTGTGTGTACGCACCCACCTGGCCTGTCGCCCAGCCTGCGACCAGCTGGTAATGTGGTTTAGGCACCATCAAGTGATAACAACACTTTTAATGTGTTTCGTTGTACGAATCTTATCATAACTTTTCAAAGTAAATATATGACATTTTATTCATGTCTTCTTTTTTTTGTGATACGTTCGGTCGTAACGTTTTGATAATTGCTGAAAACTGTCCTCTCTCTCTCTCTCTCTCTCTCTCTCTCTCTCTCTCTCTCTCTCTCTCTCTCTCTCTCTCTCTCTCTCTCTCTCTCTCTCTCTTCGTGATTGCTGTTTTTTCTACTGTCTTAATGAGGTTATACAGTGGCGTGGTAAACAGTTAACAGAAAGCAGGTAACCAAATTAGAGCAGTATTTTTTTTTTTTTTTTGGGGGGGAGGGTAACTGAAGAGTACAGCTTTCGTAAGAAGGTGTCCGCAAAATGCATTTTTTTTTCCAGTATTATCATTATTTCAGTTATTTTTATTATTATCATTGTCATGATAAGTATAATGATAATAATTATTATTATTATTATTAATATTATTATTATTATTATTATTATTATTATTATTATTATTATTATTATTATTACTATTATTATTATTATTATCATTATTATTATTATTGTTATTAATATTATTATTATTATTATTATTATTATTATTATTATTATTATTATTGTTATTATTATTATTATTATTATTATTATTATTATTATTATTATTTTATTATTATTATTATTATTATTATTATTATTATTATTATTATTATTATTATTGTTATTATTATTATTATTATTATTATTATTATTATTTTATTATTATTATTAATATTATTATTATTATTATTATTATCATTTAGCACTCATTTATTTACTGGGAATACCACAGTCGCATAAGCGTAGCCGCAACACCCTCTCTATCCCCTCACCCCGTACACAGGGAGGGAAAGTGTGACTCGTACAATCCTGGGGGACGTAGTTTCAGGAAGATGTTCGTCCGGTGAAGAGGAGAGAGATGAAGACTGGGGTTGGGAGGACAGGTGGTGTTCATACTTTATCGAGTCATTACCTGCGTGTTTATTTATTTATTTATTTATTTTTTTTGACATTGATATTCAGTATATTGGATATTTTGATACGGTGTTCGTAGAAAGGGAAGGTGGGAGGGGGGGGGGGGGGGGTGGTCCATGAAGTAGGAGTGTAGATTGTATTTCTCTTTGATGTTGTTGTTGTTGTTGTTGTTATTGTTGTTGTTATTGTTGTTTTTGTTGTTTGGGTTGGAGGGATCCGGGTGCTGATGCTAAGACCTGAGTGCCGAACATGTTGTCCAGTCTTTTTTCTTTCTTTCTTTCTACAGTAAGGCGTTCTTTAGGTTCTCTGCAATGGGACTTTGGTCCTAATGATCCCTAGAGAATGTGATGCGTATCTGTGTACGCAAGATAGATGAGTGAACTGCTCAATGAAAAGACGTCTGGAGTGATATATCAAGGCGTAAGCAAAATAAAAGATATATATATATATATATATATATATATATATATATATATATATAGAGAGAGAGAGAGAGAGAGAGAGAGAGAGAGAGAGAGAGAGAGAGAGAGAGAGAGAGAGATCCATAGCAGATCTGCATCCAGCCAGATATTTTGGCTTAAAAAACTGCGTCGAGTAATCTAGAGGAGAAAAAAAAGAGAAAGATAATTGCTTACCGCAGTGCGTTGCTCGGTAGGCCAGCTGACCGACCCCGTAGTGGGTCAGCTAACCCCATGATGGGCCAGCTGACCCCGGGGGTGAACACCGGTTCGAATCCTGATGTCAGTCCGGCATTATGTGATATATATATATGTATATATATATATATATATATATATATATATATATATATATATATATATATATATATATATATATATGCATAAAACCACAGGAAAATGAAAGACGATAAGGTCACAAGTGCACTTTCGTGTAATGATCACATCATATATATATATATATATATATATATATATATATATATATATATATATATATATATATATATATATATAGTGTTTATATGTATGGATGATACAGTGAAGATGAGGGGCGCTGTGATCATTGACCACACGTTTCTTGTGTGGTGTGTGTGTGTGTGTGTGTGTGTGTGTGTGTGTGGTATACCTCATTCATCCCTGAACATTTTTCACGCATTATGTAAATCATGAATAATGCGAGGGTTAACAGGGGGGGAGGGGGGAGGGATTAGCTCCTACTTTATTCAAGGGACTGTTGGGGGGGGGGGGGGGGCAGAGGTCGCCGTCCGGTCTTATGCATTTTGTATCACGCGCGATGGTTACCCAGCTGCATTTCGGAGCGCAGAGGCAGTCGCTTGTGTTTCTCTCATGATACGTCGGTTGGAAAGACGTTTGTTCGTCTGTGTGTTAGGTAAGCTGCTGGACACACACACACATACACACACACACACACACACACACACACATACACACATACACATACACACACACACACATACACACACACACACACGCGCGCGCGCGCGCGTCTATGTAGCAATGTGCAGTAGGAGGAAGCTTAATCAACGGATCCAGAAAGATTAATAAAACTAGATTTCGTTTTGAGATGTAAATAGTAACGCTTGACCTGTGGAGGTGGAGTTAATGTTATTTTTTAAAACGTTTCTCTTGTCTTTTTTTTTGATGGTTTTCGTCTCTGGAATGGGAGAGGGACAATGTTATTACGTATACAAATGAGGAGTCAGGTGGTGAAATGTTCACCGTAAGTTGGTAGGGGCGGGTGGTGAGAACTGGTAGAGGTGAGGGGACTGGTAGTGATGGGTGAATTGGTGTGGATGGTGGGGACTGGTAGTGATGGGTGACTTGGTGTTGGTGGTGGGGACTGGTAGTGATGGGGGTGACTGGTAGTAGTGGGTAGATTAGTGTTGGTAGTGTGGACTGGTAGTGATGGGGACGACTGGTAGTAATGGGTAATTTGGTGTTGGTGGTGTGGACTGATAGTGATGGGGAAGACTGGTAGTAATGGGTAATTTGGTATTGGTGGTGGGGGCTGGTTGTGATGAGGAAGAGTGGTAGTGATGGGGGAGGACTGGCAGTGAAGGGGAGACTGGTAGTAATGGGTAGACCGGTCGACCCATGTAGATGGTGGGAGAGAGAGAGAGAGAGAGAGAGAGAGAGAGAGAGAGAGAGAGAGAGAGAGAGAGAGAGAGAGAGAGAGAGAGAGGTGGCGTGCCTGGCCTGGTGGATAGGGAGATGGTGAGGGTAAATGCGAGTTGGGGGGGTGAGGGACCTGCAGGGACGTCACTGCACCCACTCCTCCTCCTCCTCCTCCTTCCCCTCCCCTTGTCATGTGTGTGTGTGTGTGTGTGTGTGTGTGTGTGTGACGTGATGTGGGGGGGAGGGGAGGGGAGGGGAGTCATGCAGGTGGTCATGGCGTGGCCTAAGGTCGCATTCCACCACACAATTTGGTTAATGTTGGCCCACGCGGGTGTTATGGCCTGCAAACAAAGTATATATTTCTCTCTCTCTCTCTCGCTTTTTGTCAGTGCGGTCGTCACACAACACCCGCTGAAGGGCATACACACACACACACACACACACACACACACACACACACACACACACACACACACAGGTGGGTGCATTTGGGCTAATGGGAAAAGGGGGAGGCAGGCAGGCGCCTGACGTGTTTACGATGCAGTGTAAATGTAACGATTGTGTGACCTAATCTACGCGAACGTGTGAACATCACGTAACATAATCCATGTAAAAAGATCGTGTGACCTAATTTCATTTCAGAGATGTGTTGCAGGGAAGTGTTATCATCCTCCTCCACCTCCTCCACCTCACCTCCAACCCACCTCTCCCATCAGAACGCTGACCTCCCTCACACGTCTGTCATTGGACGTCATTTCGAGTGCGTTCTTCGCTCAAGTTACGTTCATGATTCGAAGGTCGGGTCGCCGAAGAATGCGACGGAGTTCCGCGCTATACGTCATGTGGATGGGGGGCGACTGTCGTAAATGAGAGCAGTTGCTGTGTCTCGTCACGCAGGAAGCGGGTGAAGCAGACATTGGGGGGGGAAGACACAGGAGTGAGGGACGGAATTTGACAGATCAAAGAAAAATGTGATGAAAGTGTCTAAAGTTCTCTTGACCCAAGAGTAGATGGGAGGTCTAATTAAATGCATAAAGGATGATATTCGTGTGTCTCTCTTTTGACTTACCTCGTGCGACGAGAGATGGTTATGCTTGTTTATCTCAGTGTCTCAAGCCACCAGAGATTTTTGTGTTTGTCTCTCTCAAACTTCCAAACTTCTTCTCTCTCTCTCTCTCTCTCTCTCTCTCTCTCTCTCTCTCTCTCTCTCTCTCTCTCTCTCTCTCTCTCTCTTTCTCTCTCTCTCTCTTGTGTCCCTAGAGATGTCTGTACGTGTATCTCTCAGACTGTCTCGTATCGCGAGAAATGTCTCTGCCTATATCTCTTTGAATGGCAAGTACCACCAGGAGTCCTGGTACAATGCCTAGTACCACCAGAGATCCTGGTACGTAGTACCACCAGAGGTCCTGGTACAATACCTAGTACCACCAGAAGTCGTGGTACGAGGTTTAGCTCCTGGTCCAGCACAGTCCTTCTTCAGGAGGGTATATCTGGCTTTTTCCCTGGCGGCACAAATAGGTTGCCGACGACCTCTCCTTCGCGCATGCGCTTCACTCCAGCATACGGGTATTGCCCACAATACGTCACTTCTTCACCATTTCTCTTGCAAAACACTCACGTCCTAAGCCGTTCCTCCCTTCTTAGTCCAGACGAAGATGAAGGCGAGGGGAAACTATTGTGTGGGGCCACTCCACACAGGTGAGTGAGTTCATGCCTAACAGATGCAGTGCGGTTGTTCAACCGCCAGACGTCCCTCACTCCTCTCACAATCTATTTTTTTTTTTTCTCCTCAGCTGACACTTCTGACGGCTGGATCTGACACTGTGGACACCTGGCTGATACCTCAGTCCTTTGGTGCTGTCAGCCTCCACCCTGAAAGGGAATGTCTTCGGACATGACATTTATTGGTATAAAGTTCGGCTTGTTATGTAGCGCCTCGGTAGGTTCTGGTTTTAGTGATATGGTGATGTAGCCTGAACGAGGGTCTTGGTGACTGGCCCCAAGATCCTCACCTTTCCCTGTGTCACTGTTCTCGGTCGACTTCCATCATAATCTACGGATTTCGTGTATTTCTTTTTGTAAATCGAATGGATGATCAAGTTTCCATAGTTCAGTCCTGAGGGAAAAAAGAGAGAGAAACAAAAAGAAGAAGACGCAGTTTATGATATGTTTCTCGTTGGATTACTCAGCTGTCTGGATTGATTCTGGTCGTTGCTATGATACTACAGTAGGTCGGGTCTGGCAGCAGCTACCAGTACCACAGGTCGGGTCTGGTAGCAGCTACCAGTACCACAGGTCGGGTCTGGTAGCAGCTACCAGTACCACAGGTCGGGTCTGGCAGCAACTACCAGTACCACAGGTCGGGTCTGGTAGCTATCAGTAGCAGTTTCGTAGTTCCTCAACTTTTCCTTTAAAAAGAAGAAAAAAAAATTAAGCTATCTCGCCTAAATTGAAATGGTCTTTTGAAAGTGTCTATTAGAATAACCTGTGATATGATCCTCTTATGCCCCGTCGCTCAAAGGCCTTGCGTGTGCACAGAGGAAATGTTTTTAGTAAGTGACACACCATCATCACCATCAAGGCTCCTTGGTGCGTACTCGTCCTTAGGAATCATCAATCTCTCCTTGAGATTCGTCCGTGAATATCCTCCTCCCTGATTCTCGTTGGGATGAGTATCCAGCGAACTCCCTCATGCTAAGTACCTCATTACCAACTCCATTTTTTGCGGATTTCCTCATACGACCTACCCCGTGTTCACCCCCATCGTCACACACAGCCTCTTTTTATCCCCCACTTCTCTGTGCTCGTTAACCGCGTCTCTCTCGAGCAGACGCGCGCGACGACAGACAGACACTCACCTCCCTCGCTCCCTCCGTCCCTCTTGTGTCTGCCTGGTCACACGTCTCTCCCCCAGCGTCGTCGCCGCTAATCATCGCACAAGTTTTGTTGCGGGCGGGAAAATGCCGCTTATCTTTTTTTTTTCCCCCCCTCGACCACTAATGATTTTTCTCCTTCGCACGACGTTTAAGCGCCCATGCAAAACATTTACGCTTGCCGTTCTGTTTTCTTCTCTTCCCCCCTCACTAGAATAACAAGCTGAAGACGGGAAGTGGGTGTGTTGCGGAGACGGGAAGTGGATGTGTGGAGGAGACGGGAGTGGATGTGTGGAGGAAACGGAGTAGATGTGTGGCGGGAGGGTTGGGGCATTTGAGTTGGCTGCGGCCCGTCGTCGACGCGAGTGGGTGAGCGTTGTTGCTTTTGGTGTGGGAAATTATCGCGGTGTTTGGGTGTGAAAGTGGCCGTGTTATTGGAGGCGAAAATGAGTTTGTTTGTGGATGTTAAAAAGAGGCGCGTTTATTGGGTGTAATGGTCGGTTTCCCGAGGGAATATGAGACCCCGAGCGTGTGGCGGAGGTGAGGGTTTTTGGGGGGAGGAGTGGAGGAGGTTGTTGGCTTCGGAGACATGATAGTGGACGTGTGTATTCGTTTATTCTAAGGCTTTCCTGAGGACGTGAGGTTATTATGGGCAGAGGGGAAGAACCTGTAGCTTTGGCTTCTGGAGCTACGATGGCACTTTGGTGCTTGAGTTCGAGGAAAGTTTTTTTTTCTCCTTCGGCTTCACAGAATCAGTGTCGCCAAGGGACGCAGGTGTGTGATGCGTGTTCTTCTTCGTGGGTCAGACGTCCATCAGGGATGGTAATGGAGACGTCTGCTTCAACGTGTCGACGAGTCACGCTGGGTTGCTCGCGTCGCTGGAGTCACCAGTAACGATTGACGTCAGTCACTGAGCCATGCAACACACCATCCAATTTTCCCTCTCCAATTCTGCCTGACGCAGTTGTTGACCTAACATTAAAATACTTCATATCTCACCCTGCAATTGCTGGAGGTTTGAGAGTTACAGATCATGACTGCTCAGAATAGTTTGATGTCAGACGTCCAATGGTGGAATGTTGGCTAGGTTATATTGATATGTTTTTTTCTTTCAAGTCTTGGATCATAAAGTCTCATCGAGAATGTGTATATGAACCCGTTTTTTTTTTTTCCCCCCACCATTTTGGACGTGATCATTCGTCATCTCAAGTCCCCTTCCCTGGAGGGATCTCTCACAGACCTGACGGAGAACCCAGCGAAGTCAGCAGCCATCGGGTCTTGTGAAATGCGTCCCTCCCCCCATGGCTCATATGACCACCTGTGTCCCCCTCCTCGCCTGAAGCTGTCGACTGATCGCTTCGAGCTGATGTGTTGTTGGGGGAGGGCTATTGCCTGTTGCCTCTGAGGAGGTGGTATTCATACGCCTAGTGTAGGAGGACGGCGGGGGCACTGTGGAGGCAGCGTCAAGTGTAGATGACTGGGCCTTACAGGGAAAGATCCTCACTTGGCCCCCTTCCCTGTTCCTTCTTTTGCGAAAAGTAAAACAGGAGGGGAGGATTTCCAGCCCCCCCGCTCCCTTTCCCCCTTTTTAAGTCGCCTTCTGCGACACGCAGGGAATACGTGGGCAGTAGATCTTTCTCCCCTGTGTCCTGGGATAATATATACCCTGGATCATTCATAACTCTTGTGTGTCAGCTGAAGTCAAGGTATAAGTCACCCACCCCTCCTCACACCGACGGCAGTGTGGGCGAATCCCTCTCCATCGATAGCCTGAGTTTTTGCAGAAGACCTCTGAGGCCTGTAATCAAAACCCTCACCCCCCGCCGCCGCCCCGCCAATCAGGTGGAGAGTAGCAGTTATGTTGGCCAGTGGTGAGGTTGCGTGGCTTGTGGGCAGGAAGGGTATTGGCCCGCTACCCCTTTCAGCTGTTTGTGTCCTTGACATGTAAATTACTTAGGATCTGAGGAGGATGACTCCATTATGGTTTGTGGTTTTAAGTCGAGGAAGAGACTTCGTACGATAGGCATTTTCGTCTGCAGCAGAGGAGGGGCGTCCCCCAGACGTCTGCTGCAGAGGAGTGGCGTCCCCCACACGTCTGCTGCAGAGGAGGGGCGTTCCCCCCGACGTCTGCAGCCGAGGAGGGGCGTCCCCCAGACGTCTGCAGCAGAGGAGGGGCGTCCCCCACACGTCTGCTGCAGAGGAGGGGCGTCCCCCCGACGTCTGCAGCAGAGGAGGGGCGTCCCCCACACGTCTGCTGCAGAGGAGGGGCGTCCCCCACACGTCTGCTGCAGAGGAGGGGCGTCCCCCACACGTCTGCTGCAGAGGAGGGGCGTCCCCCACACGTCTGCTGCAGAGGAGGGGCGTTCCCCCCGACGTCTGCAGCAGAGGAGGGGCGTCCCCCAGACGTCTGCAGCAGAGGAGGGCTGGTATGCACAGTGTCCCTTTCCCTGGGCTATGTTCGGCTCTGCTTCACACACTCTTGTACACAGATTTGCCCATTCCTGACTATAGCCACGTGTGTGTGTGTGTGTGTGTGTGTGTGTGTGTGTGTGTGTGTGTGTGTGTGTGTGTGTGTGTGTCTTAACCACCCCGCCCCTTTCATCATTCACCTCCTGTATAATTATCGTATGAGTAATGGGTCTTTCCCCTCCCTCCTTGCCCCGTCACAATTCCTTCCCCTCTAGATGAGAGAGCCAATGGCAGGTCCCGTTTGGGTAATCACCCCACCACTGGCGTTCATCATTACGCCACAAGACGTTCGTTAGTTCGTGTTCGTGTTGTTTTCGTGAAGCCTGCTTGTGTTTCATCCCCCTCCGTTTCAATATCGCCTCGAGAACCAGTTGCTCGCACGAATGACGCACGTAAACTAACGAATTCGTAATTACGTAATTACATCACCCAGGAAGCAGTTCTCCCAAGTGGAGATCGATGATTTTTAGGCCAGTTTTCCCAACCGACCAGCCGGCTTCTCGCGAGCACTTCCTTGTTAAGACCATTAAGTCACCGCAACAAAGGTCAGCGGTCATTACAGGTCAATGCGAAATACGTTAGAGTGAATTAGAGACATTCGGGGGGAATACAGAGCCACCAGCTTGTCCTTGTATATTCTCTGCTTTCTGTGTCGTCTTGAACAACAAAAGTTTTCCTCCTAGTTGAGGTGTTAATTTCCCCATACGTTCCGTTTTGTTCTCGAACCACGAAGCGCAAGGTTTTAGATTCGTGTGTTCTCATCCTGTGCTTAGAAGCATTCGTGTGTTCTCACCCTGTGCTTAGAAGTATTCGTGTGTTCTCACCCTGTGCTTAGAAGTATTCGTGTGTTCTCATCCTGTGCTTAGAAATATTCGTGCGTTGTATAGTTCCTTTTTTTTTTATTTTTTTTAAGACAACTTAACATCTTGATAACGACGAGAGTCGTTGGATCCTGGTCCAGACTACGGTAGACAGAAGGTCCATTGGAATGAGACGGTCCCAGACTCCACAGAACTCCGGTCACTGGAGGACCCGCTAACCCGACGCAGCGAGAGATTCTGCAGGACTTCCAGTCGCTGGAGGGTCCGCTGGACTGATGCAGCGACGGAATCTGCTGGACCTCCAGTCATTAAAGAGGTCTGCTGGACCGAAGCAACGACGTACGCTGCCGGACCTCCAGTCATTAAGGGGTCCGCTGGATCGACGCAACGACGTACGCTGCCGGAGCTCCAGTCACTTGAGGGTTCGCTGGATCGACGCAGCGACCCACGCTACTTCGAAGTCTCCCAATCACCTGGACCCGTCAGTAGGGCATATCACCACTGTCATGCGAACTGAACGAAAGCTGATCAGCTTGTTCAAGACCCCACACACGTCTTACTGGAGACGAGACAGCAGGCGCGCCGTCTTTTCTGGTCGTATTGAGAAACATCTTTCCAGCTCAGAGGAAACAGGAGCGAGAGGAAAAAGTTTAGACACGTAGATAGATTTTTTTACCCTGGTTTTTTTATGTCTCTATTACGAGTGGGTGGGTGGGTGGGTGGTAGAGGGGATGTGTGGGTGTGGGATCAAGAGCGATTGTCATCTGGAGTCCATGAGATGGCATCCCAATAAGAATTTTTTCCCCCCCAAGGTTAGAGACGCGTTGTGATATCACGCGATGAAACGAAGGGGGTAATTACATTAGAGAGAGAGAGAGAGAGAGAGAGAGAGAGAGAGAGAGAGAGAGAGAGAGAGAGAGAGAGAGAGAGAGAGAGAGATTCTCGACCTCAAGCGTCAAGATGAGACGCATCTCGCTCTGACGGTGGAATGAAATCCCATCCCTCACAAAGCCTCTTCAAAAACGGGCGGAACATTCACCTATATATGCCGCCAGCAGCAGAACAGAAAACGCGTACTCTTCTTGACCTTTACAAACGGGAAAAGAAATCGTCTCTTGGGTATGGGTGATGGGGGAAACCCTATGGCCATGGAAAGGGGTAGAAAAAAAAGGACATACGCCGAGGAGGGAAGCATGTCACAGTGATTACGGAAGGGGAACATCAAAGAACAGTTCAGATGAAGGGAACATTGCGCACATCTGACAGCCCTTTCAAGGGGTTCTATCTTGTGTCCCCGAACAGAACCGGACTGTAATGAAAAGGTGATGGTGGTGGTGGTGGAGCATTGGAAACAGATACACTGAAAGGAGGAGGTGAACACAAAACGTCTCTGTCTTCATGAATGGGAAAGAAAATAGTATTAAGAAAAATAAAGAAAACGAGTTGAGGGGAAACCACTAGGAAGAGATGTATTTATATTTCTGGTGTTAATTACCCAAAGACCTCTTTCTAAGAGTCCCGCTGGTGTTCCAGGATCTCTATTCCGTGGGCTCCTGCTGCTCCAAGGCTGCGCTGCTTCCAGTAGCAGGGGAATGATGGACTCCTTAGACGTGGGAAGTTCTTTACCGAGACTTTACTCCCAGTGACATAGCGTCGCCACATGGAGAGAATGAGTGAGGAAAGATTGACCAAGAGGATATATGTGTCTGAGGTGGAGGGAACGAGGAGAAGTGGGGAACCAAATTGGAGGTGGAAAGATGGAGTGAAAAAGATTTTGTGTGATCGGGGCCTGAACATGCAGGAGGGTGAAAGGCGGGCAAGGAATAGAGTGAATTGGATCGATGTGGTATACCGGGGTTGACGTGCTGTCAGTGGATTGCACCAGGGCATGTGAAGCGTCTGGGGTAAACCATGGAAAGTTCTGTGGGGCCTGGATGTGGAAAGGGAGCTGTGGTTTCGGGCATTATTGCATGACAGCTAGAGACTGAGTGTGAACGAATGGGGCCTTTGTTGTCTTTTCCAAGTGCTACCTCGCACACATGAGGGGGGAGGGAGATGGTATTCCATGTGTGGCGAGGTGGCGATGGGAATGAATAAAGGCAGACAGTGTGAATTGTGTGCATGGGTATATATGTATGT
>NC_092238.1:28306902-28324402 GCF_036320965.1 Panulirus ornatus | reverse complement strand
GGGAACTGCATCAGTCTGCAAGGGGATAGAGACAAACCCCCAGCGTTCGTATGATAATCAAACGCGGATGGGACGTAGAGAAAGAAGGCCTCAGTATGACAATCATCTGGCCGAATAAGCTGAGGGAATCCGTATTGTGAGAGGGACTTTTGAGTCCATCGTCCCTAACCTGTCGGCAGTGTTCCCACATTGGGAGGTTAGTTAAAGGGGACGAAAAAAAAACACATGACTGCTAGCAGATGTTAGTATAGCAATTGTAAGTATACAGCAAGCTGGGTCACACTCTCCAGTAGGCCAAAACTAGAATATATGCTTCCCAGGTTTGGGTCACCGTCCGTCAGGAAGTCTAGAAGAACTAATGGAGAAGGTTCAGATGAAGGGCAACATAGATGGTACTACCTGAATTAAGATACTTCAGCAACTGGGGGGAAAAATAAGACTTGAGGCCTTAAATTTGCCCCACCAGAGGGCTCGTTCATAGAAAATGGTCCTGGGGTAATTAAAACAGTGACGGTATATATATATATATCACGAGACATGATCACTGTTGTGGCATTCAATGCCTTGAATGAGCAATGAACCTCTTCCTTCTAATATTAGAGACCATTTTGTCTCACTTGCTTCACTGTAGAGTTTCAGATACCAACAATGACCGGGAAGGAGAAATAAGGAAGAAAGAGAATAACCAAGTCTGCAAATAATGTCTTGAGGGGAAAGAAAAAAAAAAGATGGGAAAGAAATGTTTAGAAAATTAAGAAGCGTGACTTGGCAGCAACTAAAGAGACGCGTAGGAAAAAGAAAACTCGATAATTGGGTAAAGACCGACTGACTGACTGACTGACTGTGATGGGAAAACGGAGGAGGAGAAGAAGAGGAGGAGGGGCGCTTCGAAATATGAGGCCGCGGGTCGGTGGTACCTCAAGGGACGTCATGGAACCCTGAGGTACTACATAAAAAAATCTGGTTCTCAACGTCCGTAGAGTTTCTGCGGGATGAATAGATCGATCGATAGATACTGTCGTATACCCACACTGCGTCCAGTATATTAAAACTGAAAAAAATGGACCTTTAGAGATGCCATGGGCTGCCGTGTATGCCAAGAGACTATAGACACCCACAAAAGGAGATAACATGATGATGATCTGCATTTGCTCTCTCTCTCTCTCTCTCTCTCTCTCTCTCTCTCTCTCTCTCTCTCTCTCTCTCTCTCTCTCTCTCTCTCAAGGCTCCCCGTCGTAGGAGGATCTCCTCCCCGTCGCCTCACACCACAGAAGCACGCCAGTACACACACACACCACACCACACACCTCCTCCTCCCTTTCCTCCTCCTCCTCACACTCACACACACATACACGCACATACAACCGATCCCATAAAATCGGGTCTTGGCTCTGAGCGTGTAATTCGATCCTACCCCGACAGCTGGCTGGGAGGGAGGTCACGGGACATGGGATACCTCAGGCATCGGCTGGGAAGTCCCAGGTCATCCGAGACCTCTGGTTAGTACCCCCTAGATTGGGTCGTGGGACACGATTAGCCCCGTTACTGATAAGGGTAGATATTGCCATAATGATCTGTTGGCAGTTAGGGGGCAAGAAATACTTTAATTCTATGTGATTTTCAGACTTTTATGACTGACATCCCTGTTTATTGATGTCTCTTATACCTGGACTGGTGCTTGTTAAATAGGTCATTGATTAAGTGTCTTTGTCAAGTGGAGATGTGAAGTTCCTGCTGCGCCATTGGACGTGTCCCTGGAGTTTTAAGCAAAAAAATCTGAACCTTTTGTGTGTGTGTGTGTGTGTGTGTGTGTGTGTGTGTGTATGTGTACAAAATGTATGAATATTGAAGTAATGGACATTTTCGAGCGCCTGAGCACATACACTCGTGTGTGTGTGTGTATATATATATATATATATATATATATATATATATATATATATATATATATATATATATATATACCATCAATCAAAGTTCGTGCACATTCAAAGCACCAATGTTCCAGGGGTCTGTGGCATCAACCGGGCCCACACGAATACCCTCAGATCCCTCCTAACAGCCAACCCTCCAAAGATGTGTGCTGTGTTGGAGGAGACCCCCCCCACCCCTCCCCCCCCCTCCTTAATCCTCCAACAGAGTTTGCTTTTCCGGGAGAGACCATCTATTGGTCTTCCAGCCGTGTTTACTGCACTGGTAGAGTCCATTCCTTGGCCTTCTAGCAGTGTCTGCTGTGCTAGAAGAGACCCCCTCCCTTTGTCTTCCAGCACCGTCTGCTGCTCCGGAAGAAACCATCCCATGGCCATCCAGCTGTGTCTTCTGTGCTGGAAGAGGCCATCCGATGGTCTTCCAGCCGTGTCTACCAACGGGTTGAGAGAACCATCCTTTGGTCTTCCAGCACCGTGTGTTCCTCCTGAAGAGTAGATCTCCTCCTTTTCCAGCGACGTGTGCTCTGCCCTAGAGAGACGATCTCTTGGTCTTCCAGCAATGACTGTTCGGCTGGAAAGGGCCATTCCTTGGTATTCGTATCCTCACATGCTGTAGGTGGCTCCCTTCATTCCAGGTTTATTGTCCTCAGTCGCACATCCAGGAGAAAACAAAGAAGACTTCCTGGAACTCGAGTCGTAAAGGCCAAACACCATGTCAGGCGACACTTTCCAGTAAAGATGTGTGTCATGGATGGTATTCCAGGCCCGGTGTTGCACGGATCGTGACGAGGATTTCCTGGAAAGATTATCAGCAAAGGGATTCGAGAACGCGAGGCCATTTTTTTTTGGCTTGTTTAATCTGGGAGAAAATCCTTCTAGATTTATTGGGTTTTCTTGGTGTCCTTTGACTCTCGTGCCGAGCTTATCTCACTCTTTATTTTCGTAATGGCATTTTCTGGATGATCTGGGTCTGTGTGTGTGTGTGTGTGTGTGTGTGTGTGTGTGTGTGTGTGTGTGTGTGTAGTGTGTCTAAAGATGCGTTAAGGCGGAATTTGAGGCACAAGTTCGTTACATCTGTAAATATGTGGCAGTGCGCGAGAATTTGCATATCCAGTATCTTAACCTGGCGCAGGTAGAAGCGAGGCAATCCAGCTGTAATTACTTGACGATTAAATTTCCCAGATTTATTCATGGAGGATTTAAAATGCTTCGTAATGTTTTTGCATAAGGTAATAATGTGACGATTTGTATTCTTTTTGCGAATCACGCGGGAAGAGCGGTGGAGCCATCGCCCGGGGTATAGGGTAAGGGTAGCCGAAACCATCGGACGGTAAGATAAATAGGATTCGATTCCATATCGACTCAAAAGAAGGATGTGGATCGTGTGTCTGACTCATGCAGTTGTTCGTCTGCGCTTGCGCGTTAGCCTCACAGGGCAAGAAGGTCTCACAACGGCGTTATATTGCACGTCACATCACTGGAAATCTTACCTTTGTCTGGAAGTATATATATATATATATATATATATATATATATATATATATATATATATATATATATATATATATATATATATATATATATATGAAATGGATGTTTATGTTTATATGTACCTTTTTTTTATCATTACATGACATGACTTTAAACCTTATGTGAGATTAGCATTTTGCAAACAGGATCTGCGCATTGTTAATCTCTGACGGAAAAATGTGTCGATTAATGTTTGGGGACGTTAATGTCAGGGGTGAGGCCCTGGCGCCGCCTCACCAGCTCCATCACCAACACTGGCGCCAGTACCATCACCAACACTGGCGCCAACACCAGCACCAACACTGGCGCCAACACTATCACCAACACTGGGGCCAACACCATCACCAACACTGGCGCCAACACTATCACCAACACTGGGGCCAACACCATCACCAACACTGGCGCCAGCACTATCACCAACACTGGCGCCAACACTATCACCAACACTGGCGCCAACACCATCACCAAAACTGGCGCCAGCTCCCTCACTAACACTGGCGCCAGCTCCATCCCCAACACTGGCGCCAACACTATCACCAACACTGGCGCCAGCACCATCACCAACACTGGCGCCAGCTCCATCCCCAACACTGGCGCCAACACTATCACCAACACTGGCGCCAGCACCATCACCAACACTGACGGCAATACCATCACCAACACTCTCACCAACAACGTTACCAACACTGCCTCCAACACCATCACTATCACCAGCACCATCTCCAACACTAGGAGTGACACGATCATGCATGCGCCCCCCCCCCCTTCCCCCCCCCCTTCTCACCAACCATGTTCACTGTTCTCTCAAACGATTTTGTTCTTCCAGCGACCATAACACGGTGTTCACTTCACCGATATCCTCTGTTCTCTGGCCTCCCGCGCGCATAACGGAGATGGGAAAGACTTTATCATTTCTTATCAGTTACGATGTGGTGTCTGGGAACACCTCACACACACACACACACACACACACACACACACACACACACACACACACAGAACCGTTATCTTAAGAAAGAGTTCTGTTTTTTCTTCCTGATCGGGATGTTGATGCTGGACTGGACCTGGTATGAATAATGTGATTGTCTCTCTCTCTCTCTCTCTCTCTCTCTCTCTCTCTCTCTCTCTCTCTCTCTCTCTCTCTCTCTGAAAACACACACACATCACGCACACACACACACACGCGCACACGGGAGGAACTGACGGTAGACGGACCGTCTGCCTGGCGTCTCGCTCCCTGTCAATGACACCAGCGCTTCGACGAACCCTCCCTCCTCCCTAACCCTCCCTCCTCCCCTAACCCTCCCTCCTCCCTAACCCTCCCTCCTCCCTCCTCCCTAACCCTCCCTCCTCCCTAACCCTCCCTCCCTCCCTCCTCCCTCATCCCTCCCACCTGTCTCCCACCTTCCCTCTCCCCCTTGTGTCTGTCTGTGGGCGAGCCCAGCACCTCCCGGATAGACGGATGGGTCGTGGCTAGTGGGACTTGGGGACGACCTGCGGGACAGGGGTTTGTGTGGGGACGGGAGAAGAAGGGATAGAGAGGTGGACAGGTCAAGGATGAAAAAGGGGATGGGTTGGTAAATAAGAAAGAGAAGGGTAGGAGATATTGCTCGGGAGATAAACGATAGGGAGTGGCAGATGAATAGATAGATAGATAGATAGATGGATATAGATAGGTTGATAGATAGATGAATGGATAGATAGATACATAGATGGATAGATAGATAGAGTGATATATATATATATATATATATATATATATATATATATATATATATATATATATATATATATAGATAGATAGGTAGATAGATAGATAGATAGATAGATAGATAGATAAATAGATGGATAGATAGATAGATTGATGGATAGATTGATAGATAGGTAGATAGATAGATAGATTGATGGATAGATAGATAGATAGGTAGATAGGTGAAGAATGGTGGAAAAATGATACAGTGGAAACATTGATGAACCGGAGAGAGAGAGAGAGAGAGAGAGAGAGAGAGAGAGAGAGAGAGAGAGAGAGAGAGAGAGAGAGAGAGAGAGTGATGAAAACAGCAGGTATCTATAAACAAGTCAGAGGGGAGAGGGGGAGGAAAAAGAAATGGTAGAAAAATATATAATGATACTTCAGGGCCGAGGGGAGAGGAAGGTAGGGATGGGTACAAATGGGGTGATAAATGAGGGATGGGGAGAGGGGTGGCTACGAGGGGAACAGACAGACCCCCCTCACCCAAGAGGGGAATTAGATATCTAAGGGGAAGACTGAGGAGGGGAACCCAGGGCTTAATGGCAGATAGTAGCCCTTAGAACATCAGGGAGGAAGGATGGGTCTAAGGGGAGACATACCGGATATAAGGGGAGATTCATGGGTCTAAGGGGAGACTTATGACTCTAAGGGGTGATTTCAGATGATAATGGGAGACCTGGGGATATAATGGGAGGCTCGCAGAAGATAAGGGGAGGCCTGTAGGTATAAGGGAAAACTTAGAAGATAAAGGGAGACCTCAGAGACATAAGGTCTCAGAAGATAAGGGAGATAATGAGATAATGAACCTAATACTGGTAGATACGGATAACGATCACGCTAACGATCGTAACGAGGGTAACAGCGTAACCACATGAGACGGGTCAGGTCGGTGGATGAACCGAACACGAAGGATACAAGGTGGGAAGGAGCAACTCGCTTCTGGATCTACTGGGTCAATCACCGAAGTCTGTGTGACCTTACCTAAACCCCCCCCCCCGACTCACACACACCCCCTACCTCAACCCTACCCCCCCCCCTTACCCCCTCCTTAAAGTTCGGCAGTGGCTTTAATGCAGCGGGGGGGGGGGGGGGGGGTGGAGGGGGGGATGAGGGTCGCAACTTCCACTCTCACACAAACGAGTAAAAAAAAAAAATGAAATAAAAAAGAATTAAAAAGAGTTGTTGGGTCCTTGTTTTTTCTTTTGCGGGCTGTTTGGGAGGCAGTGGGAAAAGCAAAGGAGATTTTGTATGTGTGGAAGGATCGAAGGGTTAAGGGTCATTCCCTGTGGCAGACGCACGACTCCTGAGGGAGGGGAAATGAACACTTGATTTAACCTGGGAAAGCCAGAGATGATAACTGATCCTGGATGTTAATGTGGTCTACAATTTAACCTGGGAAAGCCAGAGATGATAACTGATCCTGGATGTTAATGTGGTCTACAATTTAACCTGGGAAAGCCAGAGATGATAACTGATCCTGGATGTTAATGTGGTCTACAATTTAACCTGGGAAAGCCAGAGATGATAACTGATCCTGGATGTTAATGTGGTCTACAATTTAACCTGGGAAAGCGATAACTGATCCTGGATGTTAATGTGGTCTACAATTTAACCTGGGAAAGCCAGAGATGATAACTGATCCTGGATGTTAATGTGGTCTACAATTTAACCTGGGAAAGCGATAACTGATCCTGGATGTTAATGTGGTCTACTAACTTGGAGAGCGGATGGGTAAAAGAATTCAACACGGAAGGCTTTAATGGCGTAATTTAACACCGGCAGTGTGGCGCATATGTTAATTTCTCGTGGAGGTTATTCATGGAATTATAACATGGGAGGCTGGCTTCGCGTAGAGTAATTCGACACTGAAGCGAAGGAGGATAAGTTAAATCATACGATGTCCAAGAGACATGAAAGAAAGTTGAACATATGTAGTCTTAACCAAAAGTTAACATGAAGGATAGATGGAGAAGGAATTTAACGTGAGTATTGGCTCGTTTTTAACACCTGTGAAACCACTGAGGAGGAGGGTGGAACCCTCGAACACGACGGTATAACCCTTGAAAACAACGACACATCCCTTGAACGCAACGACTCTGTCTTTGAGCACGACAATGATGCAGCTGGTTGCTCCATCTGCGGGTGCGCCTGCTGCTACTACAGCTGCACCTGTTGTTACTGCTGCTGGTACTGCTGCACCTGTTGTTGTTGGTACTGCTGCACCTGTTGTTACTGCTGCTGCTGGTACTGCTGCACCTGTTGTTGCTGGTACTGCTGCACCTGTTATTACTGTTGCTGGTACTGCTGCACCTGTTGTTGCTGGTACTGCTGCACCTGTTGTTGCTGTTGCTGGTACTGCTGCACCTGTTGTTGCTGCTGCTACTGCTGCACCTGTTGTTGTTGCTGCTGCTGCTACTACAGCTGCACCTGTTGTTGTTGCTGCCTTTTTTTTCTACTGCCGCTGTAACAGCCTACCTCTCTACGAGGTCCATGAATATCTTCCCTTAGAACAGAAGTTGACGTCAGACAGCTGGGGGGATAAAGAGAACCAGCTGTGGGTGGACGACCTGGTGTTGGTTTTTCTTTTCTTTTCTCTCCCGGGTCATGGACGTCGTGCATAGCTATTGTTCCCAAAGACTAAAGTTAAGTTTGGAACACAATTTATTGCTGTGGCAGGATCCACCTCTCTGCTTCCCCTCCTCTCTCTCTCTCTCTCTCTCTCTCTCTCTCTCTCTCTCTCTCTCTCTCTCTCTCTCTCTCTCTCTCTCTCTCCTGAGAGACGAGGTTCATTAGATCATCCTAGGCATCTGTCACGTACATAAGCCTCCCAGGGATACCCTAACTTTTTTTCCCCCCCTGAGAACTTTATGCCCCTTTCTTTCTTTCTTTCTTTCTTTCTTTCTTTCTTTCTTTCTTTCTTTCTTTCTTTCTTTCACCCCAACCCCCTCATCCCCCATTGATTTCCTACCAGCATCGTCAGGATAGAGAGGGGGAGGACCTCCCCAGAAAAGGTTGGCTCTACCAGCATCGTCAGGAGTGAGACAGACCCTCCCCAGAGAAGGTTGGCTCTACCAGCATCGTCAGGAGGGAGAGACAGACCATCCCCAGAGAAGGTTGGCTCTATCAGCATCGTCAGGAGGGAGACAGACCCTCCCCAGAGAAGGTTGGCTCTACCAGCATCGTCAGGAGGGAGACAGACCCTCCCCAGAGAAGCTTGGTTCCACCAGCATCGTCAGGAGGGAGACAGACCCTCCCTAGAGAAGGTTGGCTCTACCAGCATCGTCAGGAGGGAGAGACAGACCCTCCCCAGAGAAGGTTGGTTCCACCAGCATCGTCAGGAGGGAGACAGACCCTCCCCAGAGAAGCTTGGTTCCACCAGCATCGTCAGGAGGGAGAGACAGACCATCCCCAGAGAAGGCTATCTCTGTCAGCACCGTCAGGAGAGAGGGTTCACCCCGAGATAGGAATGTCCCTCTCAGCATCGTCAGGAGCGAGACACCAACACCTCACCGATGGTCTGTCGTACTTCCTCTCAGCATCGTCAGGAGCGCGACCGACCCCTCCTCCGCCGTCGTCGTCGTCGACCCATCCTGGTGATGGTGACCTTCCTCGCAAGTACTGCAGGGGGAGGAAACGGGCCGCCCAGGGACTTCACTCAGACCTTCCCGCGACACACCGGAACCCCTTATTCCCAAAGGCATCTCACGGGATGGACACGCCCGGGGGCTACACGCGACCAGACTCAGATCAGAGATATTGCTATGCGACCAGACTCACGTCACTGAGACTGCTATGCGACCAGACTCACGTCACTGAGACTGCTATGCGACCAGACTCACGTCACTAAGACTGCTATGCGACCAGACTCACGTCACTGAGACTGCTATGCGACCAGACTCACGTCACTGAGAGATCTTTCTTTGACGGCCTCGCCCGCTGACTCAGCCCGCTCCTCTGAACGAAACATTTTCCAAGGAAAAATTATGTATTAGCTCCTCGTTCCTCCTCCTCCTCCTCCTCCTCCTCCTCCTCTTCCTCCTCCTCCTCCTCCTCCTCCTCCTCCTCCTCCTCCTCCTCCTCCCATCATGCGACGATGATCCCCCTTACAGTGACGTGGATGGATCAACCCCCGGCGCACAGCTGTTAGTGCCCGTGGCTGCTTCCGTACTCGGGAAACGTGAGATACATTAACGCGGTAATTAACTGTGATATTCCAAGCTGCTGCAGCAGGAGGAGGAGGAGGAGGAGGAGGAGGAGGAGGGTTTGTAGCGGCGGCTGGAGTATTCAGCAACGCGCGAGGTGTAGAATTGTTTAATATTCCGAAGGTGTTGGTCGGACCCCCGCGCGCCGGGTCATTGCGTTCTGACCTCCCTCTACGGCGTCTGTTGGTGATATCTGGTCAGGTCAGTTCCTCCAGGTATGACCTGCTATCAGTACCAGTAGTAGTAGTAGTAGTAGTATTAGTAGTAGTATCTACCTAACACACCAGCAGCTACAGTCTTATTCCAGCTCATGGTTTTGGAGGTAAACTTTTTTCTTTTTTTTTGAAGGCAGTCTGGAGGGGAGCGACTCCAGCAGGTGTGGGTCATAAAGTCTAGGAGTAAGAATGATGATGACACCCCACCTCCCTCCTCCCCTTCAGGTGTTCCTCCACCCTTCCTCCTGCAGGAGTGTGGGGTGGGGGGCTGCAGGCTGCTCCAGGGCGCCCCCCGCCCCCCCACCACCACCTGCAGGTGAGAGGGTTTATGACCCTGGTAATGGCCAGCCTGGCCTGTACTACGTGAGGGATGTACACCCCATCTGACACACACACACACACACACACACACACACACACACACACACACACACACACGCACACACATTAGAACACATACAAGTCCAAACGAGCTGGTAGAGACAAATTTGACACCATTTTATGAAAGTTTGGATACATTCATTGTTTACATCTGGACTGAAATGTCTTTCCTTCTCCTACAGAGGCGTGAGGCAGAGGCGATCGCCGCCAGCGCACACCAGGTACGTGTACGTTTTCCGTGCGATGACAAAGGTGATCGGTGACCGTGTTTACTCCGCCTCAAAGCCAGAGGCCCCCTGCCTCACACATCCTAGCAAATCTCGCGCTGATTTTGTCAATCTTTAACCCTTGCACTCACGCTCAGACAGATCGTTAGGAGTCGTAATTGCTCAGGCATTTGATAGCAGTTCTGGAAAGCCCCTGACGCCTGGAGCCTGTTCCAGCCCTGGCATTCTTTCTCATTTGTCCGGATCATATCAGTCCTGGAAGCGTTTAGCTCCCTGGATTATATATGCCAGTCCAGGAAGTTGTTAGTTGTATGTGGGTTACGCGAGTCGTGTGTTTCTCTGTATAGTTCGATTTTGACCCTTGTATCACGTGACGTCAGAGTCATCAAGTCGTTTTCTGACCCCACACCAATCACTCCTCAGCCTACCTGCTCGTTAGCGATCTTCACCAGCTAGCAATCCACGACCCCAGCCATAGTTAACCTCACAACCCCCTTTCGGTCAAGTTGGACCTTGGGAACAGGACCCCTCACCTGTCAAGGTTGACCTCTCCGCTCTGTGTGAGGTCATGCGATCGAGGCTGAGGTCACGTGGGCGTCAAGGTGGAGAACGCCAGGTCTTCCACAGGATATGAGGGCGTCGGTGCTTGCAAGACTGGTCGACGAAAATGGTAATAGATCTCCCTTCCTTCCCATTCTCCGCCTCCCCTTCCCACTCTCCACCTCCCCTTCCCAATCTCCGCCTCCCCTTCCCACTCTCTGCCTCCCCTTCCCACCATCGCCTCCCCTTCCCACTCTCCGCCATCGCTGTCTCATCCACCTTAACCTCCTCCTCCTCCTCTCCATGAAGCCCTTAGCTTACCCAGCTTCACGTCGGGTGTTACCTGCCTGTTACATCAGGTCGTCTGGCTCACGCGTGACCTGTGGCCTAAGAGGGAGGTATGTATGACCCGCCAACACTCTGGCGGAGGTTCAATTCTCCGTCGCCACAAGGCACTCAAAGTGACGTCGATTCGAATCCTAAGGACACGGGTTTAACTCATGGAATCGACGTAGATTTTAACATGAGGGTGGGATTCGATCCTACGTACGGAATGATGTAATGTTTTACATGGATTCCAAGTGTTGATACGTGATATATATATATATATATATATATATATATATATATATATATATATATATATATATATATATATATGTATATATATATAAACTTACCGTTCCGTCAAATGAGTGTTTATAATTACGACAATCCTCCAAATACGTTTGAATTACCGTCCCTTAAATTCCGTTAAGGAGCGTGTAATCAGACGTATAGAAAGAGCATGATGGAAGCCATCAATGGTAAATGATTGCAGCCAATTACACCGACGTTATCTGAATTACACCCTGAATGAAATGGGTGTGTTGGGGGAGGGGGGGGGAATATAAGGGAGGGGAGACTCTCTGCCATCAACATAAATGATTGGGGGTAATTCTCTCTCTCTCTCTCTCTCTCTCTCTCTCTCTCTCTCTCTCTCTCCCATCTGTCAGGTCATGTCGTGCCATTAGTCGTCTCACACGAAGAGCTAAAACCTCATGATTCGGAGGCCTCGTTGTTCATGAGGAGGGGGGGGGGGGGGTCGTGGGGGTGGGGGGAGGTCTGGCTTATCAGGTCGTGCTATCGGGGAACCCGTGTGTGTGTGTGTGTGTGTGTGTGTGGGTGGGTGGGGGGGGGAGGTGGATGATATGTTATCTGTTTTTCATTTTGTGGTGATACACTTGTTGGCTGCTTTGTTATGTTACATCCTACTCTGTATTATATTACACCCTTGGTTTTGTTATAGTACACACCCTTGGTTTTGTTATAGTACACACCCTTGGTTTTGTTATAGTACACACCCTTGGTTTTGTTATAGTACACACCCTTGGTTTTGTTATAGTACACACCCTTGGTTTTGTTATAGTACACACCCTTGGTTTTGTTATGGTCCACACCCTTGGTTTTGTTATGATACACACCCTTGGTTTTGTTATAGTACACACCCTTGGTTTTGTTATAGTACACACCCTTGGTTTTGTTATAGTACACACCCTTGGTTTTGTTATGATACACACCTTTGGTTTTGTTATAGTACACACCCTTGGTTTTGTTATAGTACACACCCTTGGTTTTGTTATGATACACACCCTTGGTTTTGTTATAGTACACACCCTTGGTTTTGTTATAGTACACACCCTTGGTTTTGTTATAGTACACACCCTTGGTTTTGTTATAGTACACACCCTTGGTTTTGTTATGATACACACCCTTGGTTTTGTTATAGTACACACCCTTGGTTTTGTTATGATACACACCTTTGGTTTTGTTATGGTCCACACCCTTGGTTTTGTTATGGTCCACACCCTTGGTTTTGTTATAGTCCACACCCTTGGTTTTGTTATAGTACACACCCTTGGTTTTGTTATAGTACACACCCTTGGTTTTGTTATAGTACACACCCTTGGTTTTGTTATAGTACACACCCTTGGTTTTGTTATGATACACACCCTTGGTTTTGTTATAGTACACACCCTTGGTTTTGTTATAGTACACACCCTTGGTTTTGTTATAGTACACACCCTTGGTTTTGTTATAGTACACACCCTTGGTTTTGTTATGGTCCACACCCTTGGTTTTGTTATAGTACACACCCTTGGTTTTGTTATGGTCCACACCCTTGGTTTTGTTATAGTCCACACCCTTGGTTTTTGTTATGATACACTCCCTTAGTTTTGTTATGATACACACCCTTGGTTTTGTTATAGTACACACCCTTGGTTTTGTTATAGTACACACCCTTGGTTTTGTTATAGTACACACCCTTGGTTTTGTTATAGTACACACCCTTGGTTTTGTTATAATCTCATCCTGGCAACGTTCTCTCCCCCAGGGTCGTCGACGTCATCAAAGGCAGGTCTGGTAAGGAGGGGAGCCGTGGGGAAGGTCAGGCCGGACCAGGAGCTTTGTGTTCTGTAATTGGCTGTTGAAGGTTAACGACTCGCAAGGGGGTTTGTGTGGGGGGGGGGAGGCTACTTACTGCAGGCGAGGTTGGTGGCAAGGGTAAAGTGCGTGGGGGGGGGGGCTGTCCTGCCTGGCAAGGGCTGGTATCGTATTTGCCACGAACACAGGACCGGGCAAGGCTACGTAAGGCTGAGATGAAAGGCTAGGCCCTCATACTCAATTAGGGTTGTGCCGTCTACCTCATGTACCACCCCGTCGTACCCAAGGGTCGTACCGTCGTGCTCAAGGGTCGTACCGTCGTGCTCAAGGGTCGTACCGTCGTACTCAAGGGTCGTACCGTCGTGCTCAAGGGTCGTATCGTCGTACTCAAGGGTCGTGCCGTCGTGCTCAAGGGGCGTACCGTCGTGCTCAAGGGTCGTATCGTCGTGCTCAAGGGTCGTACCGTCGTGCTCAAGGGTCGTAGCGTCTTGTTTGTGATTGCCGTCCCGTCGTACTCAGGACTCGTACCGTCATGCTCAAGGGTCGTATCGTCGTACTCAAGGGTCGTACCGTCGTGTTCAAGGGTCGTACCGTCGTACTCAAGGGTCATACCGTCGTGCTCAAGGGTCGTATCGTCGTACTCAAGGGTCGCACCGTCGTGCTCAGGACTCGTACCGTCATGCTCAAGAGTCGTGCCGTCGTGCTCAAGGGTCGTACCGTCGTACTCAAGGGTCGTATCGTCGTACTCAAGGGTCGCACCGTCGTGCTCAAGGGTCGTACCGTCGTGTTCAAGGGTCGTGCCGTCGTGCTCAAGGGTCGTGCCGTCGTGCTCACGGGTCGTACCGTCGTGCTCAAGGGTCGTACCGTCGTGTTCAAGGGTCGTGCCGTCGTGCTCAAGGGTCGTGCCGTCGTGCTCACGGGTCGTACCGTCGTGCTCAAGGGTCGTACCGTCGTGTTCAAGGGTCGTGCCGTCGTGCTCAAGGGTCGTGCCGTCGTGCTCACGGGTCGTACCGTCGTGCTCAAGGGTCGTACCGTCGTGTTCAAGGGTCGTGCCGTCGTGCTCAAGGGTCGTATCGCAGTGTTAAAAGGGTTACCCTATCCTATTATATCTAACCCATTTAAATCTCTATCTATCTATCTGTTTATCTATCTATCTATCTTTCTATCTATCTGTTTCTCTCCCCACACACACACTTTCCTCCCCGATATTATCTCCCCAGCATCACGTCACCCTTTGTGCCTTCCTTGTCTCCCCAGTAACATGTGTCCCAGTCCTCCCCAGCCTCATCCCATCTCCATTTCCTCCCCAGCTTCATCTCTCCCTTTCCTCCCCAACGTTTCTCCCCCGACCTCTATACTCTCCACCCCGGGGGAGAGAATTTCTACACCCCATCCACAATCATAAACTCCCCTGTACAATTCTAATACAGATTTCTCCCCCATGGTCTCCCCGTCTTTGTCACATACCTTATCCTGCCTTATCTCTAACTCCTCCCGTTTTCTATAATATGTATATTCGTTTTCTTTTCCTTTTTTTTCTTCTCGTCTTTTCTCCGACGTTTAGTTTACGACGTTTCTTTTTTCTTCGTTTTTTTTTTCTTTCACCATTCCCACAATATTTCGCTCGCGACGTCACTTACAGAGATTCGGGGTTTCGAATGTCTTGTGACCTCTGTGTTTCGTTCACACTCATTATAAGAGCTTTTTCATATATATATATATATATATATATATATATTTTTTTTTTTTTTTTTATACTTTGTCGCTGTCTCCCGCGTTTGCGAGGTAGCGCAAGGAAACAGACGAAAGAAATGCCCCCCCCCCCCCATACACATGTACATACACACGTCCACACACGCAAATATACATACCTACACAGCTTTCCATGGTTTACTTCAGACGCTTCACATGCCTTGCTTCAATCCACTGACAGCACGTCAACCCCTGTATACCACATGACTCCAATTCACTCTATTTCTTGCCCTCCTTTCACCCTCCTGCATGTTCAGGCCCCGATCACACAAAATCTTTTTCACTCCATCTTTCCACCTCCAATTTGGTCTCCCTCTTCTCCTCGTTCCCTCCACCTCCGACACATATATCCTCTTGGTCAATCTCTCCTCACTCATTCTCTCCATGTGCCCAAACCATTTCAAAACACCCTCTTCTGCTCTCTCAACCACGCTCTTTTTATTTCCACACATCTCTCTTACCCTTACGTTACTTACTCGATCAAACCACCTCACACCACACATTGTCCTCAAACATCTCATTTCCAGCACATCCATCCTCCTGCGCACATCTCTATCCATAGCCCACGCCTCGCAACCATACAACATTGTTGGAACCACTATTCCCTCAAACATACCCATTTTTGCTTTCCGAGATAGTGTTCTCGACTTCCACACATTTTTCAAGGCTCCCAAAATTTTCGCCCCCTCCCCCACCCTATGATCCACTTCCGCTTCCATGGTTCCATCCGCTGACAGATCCACTCCCAGATATCTAAAACACTTCACTTCCTCCAGTTTTTCTCCATTCAAACTCACCTCCCAATTGACTTGACCCTCACCCCTACTGTACCTAATAACCTTGCTCTTATTCACATTTACTCTCAACTTTCTTCTTCCACACACTTTACCAAACTCAGTCACCAGCTTCTGCAGTTTCTCACATGAATCAGCCACCAGCGCTGTATCATCAGCGAACAACAACTGACTCACTTCCCAAGCTCTCTCATCCCCAACAGACTTCATACTTGCCCCTCTTTCCAGGACTCTTGCATTTACCTCCCTTACAACCCCATCCATAAACAAATTAAACAACCATGGAGACATCACACACCCCTGCCGCAAACCTACATTCACTGAGAACCAATCACTTTCCTCTCTTCCTACACGTACACATGCCTTACATCCTCGATAAAAACTTTTCACTGCTTCTAACAACTTGCCTCCCACACCATATATTCTTAATACCTTCCACAGAGCATCTCTATCAACTCTATCATATGCCTTCTCCAGATCCATAAATGCTACATACAAATCCATTTGCTTTTCTAAGTATTTCTCACATACATTCTTCAAAGCAAACACCTGATCCACACATCCTCTACCACTTCTGAAACCGCACTGCTCTTCCCCAATCTGATGCTCTGTACATGCCTTCACCCTCTCAATCAATACCCTCCCATATAATTTACCAGGAATACTCAACAAACTTATACCTCTGTAATTTGAGCACTCACTCTTATCCCCTTTGCCTTTGTATATATATATACTTCCCACGTATTCCCTGCGTGTCGTAGAAGGCGACTAAAAGGGGAGGGAGCGGGGGCTGGAAATCCTCCCCTCTCATTATTTTTTTTTAATTTTCCAAAAGAAGGAACAGAGAAGGGGGCCAGGTGAGGATATTCCCTCAAAGGCACAGTTCTCTGTTCTTAACGCTACCTCGCTAATGCGGGAAATGGCGAATAGTTTAAAAGAAAGAAAAGATGTATATATATATATATATATATATATATATATATATATATATATATATATATATATATATATATATATATATATATATATATATATATCAGTTGAATCAGATGTTGGAGCATTTAAACGATTTCCATCAGAACTGATGAATTATTAAGCTCAGTAACTTTGTTTTTCATTACCGTTTTCAATTTAAAACCTTCCGGTTGGTTGATAAAAATTGCTTCCCTCCCTCCCTCCTCTCTCCCTCCCTCCCTTCCCTCCTTCCTCTCTCCCTTCCCTCCTTCTTCTCTCCCTCCCTCCCTCCCTTCCTCCCTCCCTCCCTCCTCTCTCCCTTCCCTCCTTCGTCTCTCCCTTCCTTCCTCCTTCCCTCCCTCCCTTCCTCCCCCTCCCTCCTTCCCTCCCTCCTCTCTCCTCCCTTCCCTTCCCTCCTTCCTCTCTCCCTTCCCTCCTTCCTCCTTCCCTCCCAGGAGTAGTTGGGTGTCTGTGATGGGAAGGTCCATAGGTCCTTGACGTCTCAATTTACAGGTGTCAAGGTCACGACCTTGTGTTTAATGATGACCTCTCCTCTTCTGTGTGACCCCATGTGACCTCTTGTCTGTGTAGCTCTGTGACCTTTTCTTTGTTTGACTCCTGTGACCTCCTGTCATCACGTGGAAAATCTGAGAATTTTGATTATTCTTCTCTCAACGTGTGTGACCCATGGTGACCTCAGGTCATGTCTCGTCTTGTACAGATCTTACCTGTTTTCACCACGTGACACGCACAGACCTTCTCACTACCTGTGACCCCTCTTCCTTGTGACCTCAACCACC
>NC_092238.1:28294402-28301902 GCF_036320965.1 Panulirus ornatus | reverse complement strand
ACGTCATGATTTTATTTAAATTCTCTTTTAAAGTTATTTTGCTTTAGCAATATATGACAGGTGTTACTTAAACATGATTATCCATCATGCTACTCTTATGTCATTTTCATGAACCGAAGACACAAGGGTAAATCAATATTCGTAGATATTCCTCACAAGGTGTAAGATCGGGAAGAATATCCACAAGTATTTTCCTCAGCGGTGCGCGCGTGAGGCGAAAACTGTCCGCCTCTGATAGACGTGGTGGAAATTAGCGTCAGGTGTCCTCGATCCTCGACTTGCCATCATTATCTTCGCTCTTTGATCAACACCACCAAGAGCACTTCGAGCCTCGTGGTAGCGACATGTGGCGGGCGGTGGTGGGAGCAGGGGCTGGGGGCTGGTCATAGCTTGGGGGGAGAGGAAACCAGGCTCCTTCGCATCATGGGATGAGGAGGAGGAGTGGCAGGTGTATACATCATCCTACTGCTAAATCCTCACCTCAGTGAACGACCAACAAACTTGGGAGTAGACCAGTATATCGTAGTGCCTTAGCTCGACGGTCTGTCCCCGTCGCTTCGACTGAGCGATGTCCCGGGACGTTAGTCTGACGAGCAGCTGTTCCCTCGTCGATCTGTGTAGCAGTGACCTTAACACCATCCTGTCCTTAATGTCACTCAAGCCTCCCGCTCGTCCCTGACCTTTGTTTGACTCCTGGCCAGTACAGAGGTGGGGAGGCCGTATCTCGTAATCAATGAATCACCAGAAAGGAGAATAATTCGTCCTTTGTAAACTATCCCAAAATGCCAGCCAAGGCCCCCTCCCCTTTCTCATCATCCAAAGATTGAGAGAGTATTTTGTCTTTCCCCCTGAGACGACCATTTCTGTCGCATTCCGTTCAATGTCGTCAACGAACGGAGGTGTCCTTCGGCCTCCCTCATCTGGGGGGAGACGACCACCACGACCACAGGATATCACCTGCAGTAGGAAGACCAAAGTGGGGGTCGGTCTTGAACGGACCCTTCTCAAACTTCATATGACCAGCTCTTCCCCCTACTACCGCCTCCTTCGAGGTCCAATATCCCAGCAGTCCCCGGCGCTGCGCCGCCCAGTCGACTGCCCAGTGATTGGCTCTATGGGCCTTGCACATGCCGCAATAAACGCGGTTGGCGAGGGAGCCAAAAGGGGAGGATATCAAGGGCCTTAGAGACACAAGGCTGTCCGCTCAGGTGCCTCGTGCCCTTTGAAGGCAAGCCTGGGAGGGCAGTTGTGGAGACGCATATTAAAGTGAGGCGGAGACAACTGGAGAGGGAGAGAGAGAGGGAGAGGCGATCTGTGGACGGCTGGGTGCTGACGATGTACAGAGACACGACCTCCACCACCCACCTTCCCTTCAAGTAGCCTGGGCCACTGGTCACTACTGAGGGGGAACACACACCCACACACACACACACACACACACACACACACACACACACACACACACACGCGCGCGCGCGCGCGCGTCTCAGGCATCAGTGAGGTAAACTCTGCCTGGCTCTGAGTGATTGATTTTCTTAATTAAAGTAAACATAAGAAGACGTCATACGAGTTGATGGGTAGAGGGTCATATGTACCTTGGATCTTGTGGATAGCTCACTGTTACCTTCTGTTGGTGGTTAAGGGGACTGTTGCCTCCTGTTAACGGCTGAGGTTAGGATTATCTCCTCTGTGTTACCGGACTCCGCCTGCATAACGTAGCGCCGCGGGTGGAAAGTCGCCTCTGGCGAGGCTGTATCATTGGGAGTATAGTCTCGTCAAAAGAAATTCTCTGCAAAGGAGTCTACTTTCCCTGCTACTGCAAGTAGCGTAACCTTGGGCTAACACAAGATATTATCACCACTAAAATAAAAGTATCTATCTATCTATCTATCTATCTATCTATATATATATATATATATATATATATATATATATATATATATATATATATATATATATATATATATATATATATATTCGCCATTTCCCGCGGTGGCGAGGTAGCGTTAAGAACAGAGGACTGAGCCTTTGAAGAAAATCCTCACTTGGCCCCCTTTTCTGTCCCTTCTCTTGGAAAATTGAAAACGAGAGGGGAGGATTTCCAGCCCCACGCTCCTTCCCTCTCGTTTTTTTTTAATTTTCCAAAAGAAGGAACAGAGAAGGGGGCCAGGTGAAGATATTCCCTCTAAGGCCCAGTCCTCTGTTCTAAACACTACCTCGCTAACGCGGGAAATGGCGAATAGTAAAATATATATATATATATATATATATATATATATATATATATATATATATATATATATATATAGATAGATAGATAGATAGATAGATAGATAGATAGATAGATAGATAGATAGATAATTTATATAGATAGATAGATAGGTAGATAGATGAATAGATAGATATTACCAGAATTGTACGTCCATTATACCCTCATTTAGGGAGTAAAATGAGGCTGGAAGCTTCATGACTGAAATCGCCACAGGGGAAGTAATTACGGACTTCAGGGATTTTGATTCTGGGTCGCCATAATTCCAGTTAAGATGCTTCGTCGACTTTCTGGCCGGTCTTGCGAGCGGACGAAAATGAACAATGGACGAGTCTTCGGTGTGGAAATCAGTCAGAATGACGGACGAGGAAAGTCATGAACCTCCCCCCCCATCTGTCATGACATGCAAATGACCCCTTGTCCAGCTGTCATGACATGCAAATGACCCCTTGTCCAGCTGTCATGACATGCAAATGACCCCTTGTCCAGCTGTCATGACATGCAAATGACCCCTTGTCCAGCTGTCATGACATGCAAATGACCCCTTGTCCAGCTGTCATGACATGCAAATGACCCCTTGTCCAGCTGTCATGACATGCAAATGACCCCTTGTCCAGCTGTCATGACATGCAAATGACCCCTTGTCCAGCTGTCATGACATGCAAATGACCCCTTGTCCATCTGTCATGACGTGCTAATGACCCTTGCCCATCTGTCATGACATGCCAATGACCCCTTGCCCATATGTCATGACATGCAAATGACCTTTGCCCATCTATAAAGACATGCAAATGACCCCTTGCCCATCTCTCATGACATGTCAAGGACCCCTTGCCCATCTATCATGACATGCCAGTGACCCCTTGCCCATCTGTCACGACATGCAAATGACCTCTTGCCCATCTATCATGACATGCAAATGACCCCTTGCCCAACTCTCATGACATATCAAGGACCCTTCCCCCATATGACATGTAATCAATGTTCCATCGATAACGTATTCATATTTTCTATATGGCCAGCAAGTGCTTATTCACCTTCCGTCCATCAGCGTTTCATCGATTGAGAGACAGGACTCGCTTACCCAGCAGGATCACCGGGATGTGTGTACGGCACAGCAGATTCGGGTGGAGGACTGAGGTGAGGCTGAGTGGTAGAGGAGGAAGGATGGTGTGTGGTGTGGTGTGGTGTGGTGTGGGTGTGTGTGTGTGGTGTGGGTGTGCGCTCCGGAGGAAACGGAGACTCCTGATGAGAAGCCGGAGGCTCCTCCGCCTCTTAAGGTAGAGGCTCTGAGGTGAGGCTGAGTGGTAGAGGAGGAAGGATGGGTGTGGTGTGGTGTGGTGTGGTGTGGGTGTGTGTGTGTGGTGTGGGTGGTGTGGTGTGGTGTGGGTGTGTGTGTGTGTGTGTGTGGTGTGGGTGTGGGTGTGCGCTCCGGAGGAAACGGAGACTCCCGATGAGAAGCCGGAGGCTCCTCCCTCCGCCTCTTAAGATAGAGGCTCTGTAGGAGGAGGCACACAGACACCACCAAGACCCCTCCAACCCTTGTACCTCTTAAAAGGGAGACTCTACACAAACCAGAGACTCCTCGTTTTCTAAGACAGAGGAACCATACGTGGACTCCTCGTTTTCTAAGACAGGAACCATACGTGGACTCCTCGTTTTCTAAGACAGCGGAACCGTAGACTCCTCGTTTTCTAAGACAGAGGAACCGTAGATTCCTCGTTTTCTAAGACGGAGGAACCGTAGATTCCTCGTTTTCTAAGACAGCGGAACCGTAGACTCCTCGTTTTCTAAGACAGAGGAACCATACGTGGACTCCTCGTTTTCTAAGACAGCGGAACCGTAGACTCCCCGTTTTCTAAGACAGAGGAACCGTAGACTCCTCGTTTTCTAAGACAGCGGAACCGTAGACTACTCGTTTTCTAAGACAGAGGAACCGTAGACTCCTCGTTTTCTAAGACAGAGGAACCGTAGACTCCTCGTTTTCTAAGACAGAGGAACCGTAGACTCCTCGTTTTCTAAGACAGCGGAGCCGTAGACTCCTCGTTTTCTAAGACAGCGGAACCGTAGACTCCTCGTTTTCTAAGACAGAGGAACCGTAGACTCCTCGTTTTCTAAGACAGAGGCACCATACGTAGACTCCTCGTTTTCTAAGACAGCGGAACCGTAGACTCCTCGTTTTCTAAGACAGAGGAACCGTAGACTCCTCGTTTTCTAAGACAGAGGAACCGTAGACTCCTCGTTTTCTAAGACAGCGGAGCCGTAGACTCCTCGTTTTCTAAGACAGCGGAACCGTAGACTCCTCGTTTTCTAAGACAGCGGAACCGTAGACTCCTCGTTTTCTAAGACAGAGGAACCGTAGACTCCTCGTTTTCTGAGACAGCGGAACCGTAGACTCCTCGTTTTCTAAGACAGAGGAACCGTAGACTCCTCGTTTTCTAAGACAGAGGCTCTGAGTGGAACAAGGGCTCCTGCCTTCCTCCCTCAGCCCTCAACGCGGGCCCCCGTTAGGCTAACTGGCGTGTGATATATTGGGTTACGTCGAGTGGGACACTTTTCATACATATAGAATAGGAGAAAATTGGGAAGGAAATAAATAAAAGAGATCTTTTTAGGTAGAAAATAGACCAGAAGGAAAGGGGGGGGGAAAAAAGAAGACTTGACGGATATAGACCAGAAGGAAAGAAGAAAAAGGAAAAGAGATTTGAAGGATATCCAAAGAGGAGGAAGAGGAGGAAGAGGAGTTGAGCAATAAGGATGAAAGGGATTCAGGATAGAGAGGATGAAGGATGGAACTAGAGAAGAAGTATCATCTGTCGTTCGTTATAAGTTCGTTTTCAGGGTACACTTCCGTGGCCGTGACGTCATTACGTTGTACTCCACAGCGCAGCGTTGTGACGCAAAGACGTATGAGGGGGGAAAACAGGTACATTATAAGTCGTTGATCCCAAATGTTTGCTTCGAATACCATGACAAAAACATTTTTCTTATTTTGTTTGTTTAAGAAGGGAGTTTAATAGGATGATTACGAAGATGTATTTTGAGACGCTACGTTTGGTGTTATATAGTTTTGAGCTCACGACGTACCACAGGTGGTGTTGTAAGCACACGACACACACACACACACACACACACACACACACACACACACACACACCACCCAAGGTGTTGTTGTTGTTGTTGTTGTTGTTGTTGTTGTTGTGAGCTCAGGCGAGATGGGGAACTGTTGTGATGTGTCGAGATGTCTCGTACGGCTTGATGCTGAGTGTTTTTGTTTTTGTTTCCTTGTTCTTGTTTGTTAGAATATGTTTGTGGAATATATATATATATATATATATATATATATATATATATATATATATATATATATATATATATATATATATATTTATATTATTCACCATTTCCCGCGTCAGCAAGGTAGCGTCAAGAACAGAGGACTGAGTCCTTGAGGGAATATCCTCACTTGGCCCCCTCCTCTGTTCCTTCATTAGGAAAACTAAAAACGAGAGGGGAGGATTTCCAGGCCCCCCCCCGCTCCCTTCCCTTTTAGTCGCCTTCTACGACACGCAGGGAATACGTGGGAAGTATTCGTTCTCCCCTATCCCCAGGATATATATATATATATATATATATATATATATATATATATATATATATATATATATATATATATATATATATATGTATATATATATATTCCTTTCCAATTCTTTCCTTTATATATATATATATATATATATATATATATATATATATATATATATATATATATATATATATATATATATATATATATTCTTTTCTATTTCTTTCCTTTTTGATGTGTCCATGTTGTTTTACTACATTTTCTGGACGCTGTTAGCGTGTTCGCTTCCTTACGTTGTTGCAGGATGAACGACCATGTTTACTGCCTGGTCGTATGTTGGCGGTTGTAGCTGGTCGTTTTCGTTATGTGTTTGCCATTAGTCTTGCTTCCTTTGTGCTTTCGCTCTCACGTTTGCATGTGATATACTGGAGAGAGAGAGAGAGAGAGAGAGAGAGAGAGAGAGAGAGAGAGAGAGAGAGAGAGAGAGAGAGAGTGTTTTAACACTCATGTTGCCCCGTCTCTTAACCTTGTGTATATTTAGCATATCTTTTACTTCTTTTTGCGCATACAGACACACGCACGCACACACACACAGACACACACACACACACACACACACACACACACACACACACCAGCTTAAGCTAGGTGGCCAGGTATTGTGCGTGTGTCTGTGTGTGTGTGTGTGTGTGTGTGTGTGTGTGTGCGTGCGTGCGTGAAGACTTGACAGGAGGCAGTGGGCTTCACGGTAAAACCAGGGCCCAGGCAAGGATTTTTGGTCATCAGTAAGAAAAAGAAAAAAGTTAAAAAAAAATGCTCTCTCTCTCTCTCTCTCTCTCTCTCTCTCTCTCTCTCTCTCTCTCTCTCTCTCTCTCTCTCTCTCTCTCTCTCTCTCCCTCTCTACGTCCTTCCTCCTTGAGAGAGTAACAGTATATTGCAAGGGGAGGCATTTAAGACCCCGACGTCTGGTCGATGAAAGAGGCGATTCAACAACTTGGCTTTCACATTGTCTGCATTCTCGTCGAAACTGATCCTGACGGAGGGGCCGTTGTTAGGTTCGGCAGGACCTCCCTCACCCTTATACCACCTCCTCTTCCCCCAGGTGGGGCGCACGGGCCCATTATCATTCTAGTGTGTCCAGCCCTTGGCTTTTCCGATGAGCTCTCTCGGGCGACGAGGTTCGGGGGGGGGGGGGGGGGGGGGGGGGGGGGGGGGGGGGGGGGGGTGTTGTTGTTGTTGTGTTGTTGTTGTTCCCCCAAGGGGGGGGGGTGTGGTGGGGTGGTGGGGATGGGGAGTGTGTGCTTGATGGAAAACATTCCCGACGTCTCTTTTTTTTTTCTTCTTACCTCGGAAGAAAAATACGAGAATGATTTTTCCTGCAGTAGAATCATGCTGGTGTCTCTTGTTAAATGGTCCAGTCCCGATCCATGAGGCTTTTGTTTCATGTGGATTGAATAGAGAGAGAGAGAGAAAGAGAGAGAGAGAGAGAGAGAGGGAGAGAGAGAGAGAGAGAGAGAGAGAGAGAGAGAGAGAGAGAGAGAGAGAGAGAGAGAGAGTTATTTTCCCAAATCCTGAGGTCCAGTTCTCTTTCTCATCCTTCGTCAGATGGGTCCCGAGGTCCAGTTCTCTTTCTTATCCTTCG